>NC_142542.1:1661428-1818214 GCF_056151865.1 Erythranthe guttata | reverse complement strand
GATAAACATCTTCTATACTATATATTTTTAGTGTAAAATATATTTAAAAATGCTTTTGACATTTCAACGATTTATAGTGAAAACTGTGTGCTAGTACGATATTTTTTAGGATTATTCTTGACGATTAATAAATTAGTGAAATATTGTTTTGATGAATTAATTCCTTGACTGCAATTGTATAAAAAACATGAAAATAAAATTTGAAATCAAACAATTTTTTGAGGAAATATTGCTCGAGAATGTCTTTATATAAATTTGTCAAATAATTAAATAAAAATTATTTTCATTTTCAAATTATTTATTTGGACTATAAGACTGTCCAGCCCATGTTCATATAGCCCATACATTGGGGCTTTTAGTGAAATTTACAGATGGAAGCCGGGCCCAAATAACAATAATAATAATTATTAATTAATTAATTAATCACAGGTGGAAAATGATATGAATTTGTATGTAACTACAGATTTGCCCCCAATAATATTTATTTCTGACAACCACACCCAATTGTACACCAGCCGTTACCCACCTCAAACATATTTTGACGGTGTCGGCCCACTCTCTCTCTCTCTCTCTCTCTCTCTCTCTCTAATTCTCCACATGCTTTCATCTCTTCAGAAATCACAAATGCGATACATGATCTAATCACTGTTTTCTCAAAATCCCCCCAGATCCGATCCAAACCCGTACCCACCGACATTCGCACCGTATCCGGATCCCGATCGAAATCCGATCCGATGGCTGCTTCGCGCCGGCTCCGGGAGCTCCAATCGCAGGCGGGCAACAAGGTCTGCGTCGATTGCTCCCAAAAGAACCCCCAATGGGCATCCGTATCGTACGGCGTCTTCATGTGCCTCGAGTGCTCCGGCAAGCACCGCGGCCTCGGCGTCCACATCTCCTTCGTCCGATCCGTAACCATGGATTCCTGGTCCGAGATCCAGCTGAAGAAAATGGAGCTCGGCGGGAACGAAAAGTTCAATAGTTTCATATCTCAGTACGGAATCCCTAAGGAAACCGACATTGTATCGAAATACAACACGAAGGCCGCGTCGGTTTATCGCGACCGCATTCAATCGCTCGCCGAGGGCAAACCGTGGCGGGATCCTCCCGTCGAGAAGGAAACCCTAAGATCGAGCAATAATGTGGGTAATAGTTATAGCAGTAAGCCCCCTCTGAGCAGCGGCGGCGGCGGCAGGAACGGAAATTCAGGGAGCAATTCGGGTTGGGATAATTGGGACAGTTTCGATGATGGAGGCTATACTGGAAATAATGCCGGTAACAATAACAACCTTAGGAGGAACAATACCACCGGAGAGCTTAGGAGTTCCGGTGGTGGTGGTGGAATTGCACCGTCGCGGTCCAGATCCACTGAGGATATTCATTCACGGTCTCAGTATGAAGAATCTGCGGCTAATAAAGAGGGCTTCTTTGCGAGGAAGATGGCGGAGAATGAGTCGCGCCCAGAGGGCCTTCCCCCTTCTCAAGGTGGAAAGTATGTTGGATTTGGATCATCTCCCTCGCCGATTCCGAGGAATAATTCGGAGGGGGATGTTCTTTCGGTTGTTAGTCAGGTTGATCTGCATTTAACGTTCATGTTTTTGTATTCAATTTACCTTTGACTGCAGTGGTAATTGATGTGTGTGTGTGTGTGTAATTGTTTTGCATATTCAGGGATTTGGTAAGTTATCTATGGTGGCTGCATCGGCCGCAAGTGTTGTTCAAGCTGGGACTAAGGAGCTCACTTCCAAGGTAAGTTTGGTTTCTGTTTGTTTCCTGTCTTTTGATATAAATGGTATGATTCTACTTTGGGTAATATAGGTTATGCAGTATTTGTGTTGAAGGATAAAGTTGGTGATTTAAATGTGCATTTTATGTTTTTTTTTTCCGTTGTCTATTGCAACAATGTGCTACACTTTGTTTTGGCCGGATGTGCACTATTATGTGTAAATTGTATGTCGAAAATTGTTCTTATCTAAAGAATCATGCAGCGGGGGTGAGGACAAGCACTGCAAAGACAAATACTGTGTAAAGTTTTGATGCTTTAAGATTAGCACCAGCAATTTTATGAGTTTCAAGTGGTGATTCTGTAACTAGAGAACTGTAATTACACATCTATCACAAACCATTTTCCCTCAACCCTGGTGCTTAAAATTTGCTCGTTCCAAGATGTTTAATAAAAAGTGTTCGCAGATGTAATATATCCTCTCCAGAATTACGTAGGTTTAGGATTCTTATATATTTAGCTGAGCTTCTCTATCTTTATTTTTATTCCCCAGTCCCCACCTATTGATATGCCATTTTTGTGCTTCAAATTGTGCTTCTTTCTCATTTTGGACTTAATATGATTGGGGGCAAATAGTTGATAAATAATCCATCAAGTCTTGTTTGTACGTCTCTCTAGTTTCTCCTTTGTTATCTGCATGCTGTGTAAATGTTACTCCAGAAATTCTTTTATCTATACAGCTACAGCCCCAAGCACTAGATATGGATAGGTCAGTCAGTAGGTCTGATAATCATTCCTCAAGCAAGATATCATAAGCATCTTTTGTGGCCTAAACTCACAATTGGAGTGCACAAAATGATTCAATTCAAAGCTTGTGCCACCATCCTGTATTTATTTTCAGTTGCACAATTTTTGAAATAGAAGTGTAAACTTTGAACATATGTACTCGACATGAAAACTTCAAGAATTAGTCAAACCAATAGCAACCCAAAACCCATTTGGCTCTTCTACTATAATGTTAAAGAAATTTGATACAAACCGATCGAAGCATTTAAATCAAGATTACCTAGTGATTGTCATTAAACTCAATATCTCTCTTGTTCAGGTGAGAGAAGGTGGCTACGACCACAAGGTGAACGAAACTGTCAACGTTGTGACCACAAAGACTTCAGAAATCGGGCAAAAGACATGGGGTCTTATGAGAGGTGTGATGGCTTTAGCTTCTCAGAAAGTAGAGGAGTTCACAAAAGAAGGAGGCTCTGCTTGGCCTCGAAAAGAAAGTGAATCCAATGGTTATTATCAGGATTTCAATCACGATTCTTCTAAAGGTTCGATAAATACTTCTACTGGAGCACAATCTTCGACAGACAAGCAATTTAGCTCCAATTCTTGGGATGATTGGGAAACAAAAGACAGCAAGAAAGAAGAACAATCGAAGGGGACAAAACCCCATAATGGAGATAGCTGGGCTGGCTGGGATGATGGTAAAGACGATGGATTCGATAGTTTTTATCAGAGTGCATCTGATCATAAGACGAAAGATCATAACGGAAAATCAGATTCCAACTGGGCTGATGGAGGATTCCTCTGAGGTTTTTTTTTTTTTTTTTTTTTGCATGTCTTGTTCCTATGCTGTTTCGAGATTTTTATTATTTTTTCCCCTTTGCAGTTTTACTTAAAGTAGAAACTCACTGTGAAGGGATTGTTTTTCATGAAAATGGTAGATAAATTAATGTAAAATTGCTTGTACTATGCCACCGGGAAATTGCCGGTGAAAGACCACATCCACAGGGATTGCCTTTTCGTGTTGTGAAACTTTTTTTTTTTTTTTGTGGGTATTTTTAAGATTTTAAATAGAGATTGTATTCGAATTTGTAATTGCTTTATCTACATTTTGATGTTTTACTTATTTTTTCCCTTTTAAATTCCACTTTATTGTTGTTTGGTGTTTACTTCCCTGTGATTCTGTTGGGCACCCGTTTGGACGAAACCAAAGACATACGTCATCTATAAAAGATTTGACTCTCTAATCCAAAACCCTCAGGGTCCATTTGGATGGAGGGATTTGGGGAGGGATTTGATTTGGGGAATGGATTTGAAATGACTCCAATTTTGGAGTCATTTGAAATCCACCACTATTGCTCCAAAAACAACTAAAAAGGAGGGGTGGGGATTTGAAATCCATCTCCAAATCCCTCAATCCAAACAAGTCCAAGGGATTTATTATTATGGATTTGAAATCCCTCCCCCAAATCCCTCCATCCAAATGCACCCTCAATCTCATACTGATTTGAACACTTTCGCCGTGTTACAAAAACTCACCCACTCACTGAAGAACGGTGAAGAACAGAATCAATCAAAAGACTCTCAATGCATGTGTGTTGGTCTCTCAATCTCTCAATGTCTTGATTATAAAGATGGAAAAGTAAGGGCGAGGCGAGGAAAGAGAGACCAAAGAGCAGATTATGGCTAAGAAATGAGGCGGAAGAGCTTTTTTGTCCATCAAGTGAATGAACATGATCAAAAGCTGATCAGGCGGTTCCGATCGAAGTTCGAGAGAGGACCATAAGTCAGACGGACGGACTCTGTAAGTGGGCTAATTTGTTTAGTTGGACAACCTCATGTAAAGATGGATTAATTGGGCTAAATCAAGAATTATTTATTGAGCCCAAAATCCAACACATTGCAGCCTTCAGTGTGGAACAATCAATGTAAGTGTGATCAAAATGTACTATGATTTTGGATCAAGTTTAATCTTTTCCTCTGTTTGTTCCAAAATTTTGATGTATATGAAATTTCAAATTTAAAAAAAAAAAGAAAACGTTATAAATGGCTTCGCCCGGGCTCGAACCGGAGACCTTCAGTGTGTTAGACTGACGTGATAACCAACTACACCACGAAACCTCATTGGTAAAACATTTCTTAAAAATATATATCTTAAATATACTTGATGGAAAAAAAACCTTCAGCCTTCTTGCTGTTATTCTTCATAAACCCCTCTTCACTTCATCGAAAGCTCGAAACCACATTTCTCAGTGAAAATGGCGAATCTGGACATGACTCTGGATGATATGATAAAAAAGAACAAATCTTCTCGGGCCGGGCCCCGAACTTCCGGTCCAGGTCCCACCCGCCGCCTTCCTAACCGCTCCGCCAGCGCCGCCACTCCATATTCAACCACCACGGTAAGATTCTAATTTTTTTTTTTAGTAATTTCTATTTTATTGATCGTTGTAATATTGATTCTGATGCTGGTTTTGGAATTTCACAGTCTCGAGCACCGGTGGCTCAGTGGAACCACGATACTTTCGCGGCGGAGCCGGCATTTCCCGTTGTAGGTGGAGCTAGGGTTTCAGCGATTGAAACCGGGACTAAGCTCCTTGTTTCCAATTTGCATTTTGGTGTCTCCGATGAGGACATTAAGGTAATTTTTCAGGATGATATCTACTATCTTTGAAATGTAACGATAGAAATTGTTATTCCAATTTTAGGGCTTGAAATTTGGGGCAATGCAAATTGTTATAATTAATACACACGCACAAATGCTTTTTGAGTGTTGGGTTATATTGAAATTCAGTAGTTCTAAGAAACGATATTACGTTTGAATTTCTTAAACTTGATTAACAAATAACAAATCAGTCCCAAGATTTAACTTCTTGAATTGAATATTATCATCTTGATGCTTTCATATGATGCTTAGCAATGAAATTCTATAAAGTTCCGTTCGTATTATGTCGTATGAGAAATCGTTCCGTCTTTGTCCCACCATTGCAGAGTAAATACGTAAGTACATAATGAAGGGGGGAATTTACCGAGCCGGCATTTGTTTTCTTGTTTTCAAGAGTGATTGACAGCTTACATTGATCAAACGAACAAGAACTTCCCTATGTGGAAAACAAATTCAGTTTTTCAATTAGCGTATAATTTAATACTCCACTTGTTGTGAAATCTATACAGGAGATATTCTCGGGTGTTGGTGATCTGAAAAGTTGTTCGGTTCACTATGATAGGGTTGGAAGATCAGAGGTATAGCAATTTTTCCCTAAGACGTGCTAGTTGACGACATTTTTTGTTACTACCTAAGTCGATTTTTTCCTTTTTTTTTCTTCTCTCCAGGGAACTGCTGAAGTAGTGTTTTTTCGCCGTAGAGATGCAGAGGCTGCCATAAAGAGATACAACAATGTCCAATTGGATGGAAAGCCTATGAGGATTGAGATTATAGGGTTGAACATGGCAATGCCTCCTCTTCTCCCTCTCCCTCTCCCTACACCTTCACATGGCAGGTATTTGAATAACATGGCTTTTATCTTTCCCTCTCTCCCGACTCCCCATCTCCACCAAAAAATAAATAAATAATAATAATAGTTAATTAGTTTAGAGTATCATCTAAATGACAAGGAGTAACTAGTTTTGCGGTTCATATTATTGGCCAAAGTTGACATGCGCGCTCTCTAACGTGATGTTTTCCTCGATTTTCTGTCATATACATATGTAGATTCAATCATAAAGGGATGAGTTCTTTGTCTTTAAAACCTAATCCTCTTATCAGGAGGATAATTTTTATTGTTCTGTTTCTTTTCAAGATATCGCATCTTGCACTTTTTACAATTTTGATATTGGTTAATGACTCCTTGATTCTCGAGGAGATGAAATGTCTAACGAGTCTTACTCCTTAAAGAGGAATTGTTGGAATTTGTGAAAGCATTTGAATACTTAAATGTTTTCCTTGCTCTGTAACTCCTAGAATGTATTCTCCTCTCTTATTCTCTATGCTATGTTATATACTTCGACTTATCCTAAGTGCTGATATTACAATGCGTGTGTGTAATTTGTTCGGCAAATACCATCTTACTTGAATGTATCGTTTGTTCCTTTCCACTTTATTATTCCGATATTGTATCTAATATCTGTAAGACATAATTATCAGGGTCTAATATCCAATGTGATTTATTACACAATTCGGATTGCAGTACCTTTTATAATTTTATTTTTGCTTGACAATTTCCATTTTTCTTTAAATCTAAGACAACAAGTAATTTATCTGTCGATTCCTTGATGTGCCTTGTGGAATCTAATAGTTACTTTTGTTTTTCTATTTGTTAACGTGAAAGGAATGTTCCGTTTCAAGCAAGTGGTAGTGCTGTAAGACGACCACAGGGCGGTGCTCGAGGAATGAGGAAGGTTAATGGAGTTGGTAGAGGGCGCGCTGAAAAAATATCGGCAGAAGATTTGGATGCTGATTTGGACAAGTATCTTGCTAAAGCAAAGGAAACAAACTAGAGATGTATTCGGAGAAGTTCGACGCAGTGATATTCTTGATTTGGTAGTGTGAAAAGCGAAACAATTATCTTTTTGTAGAGAGGATTTGACTGTAGAAACACTGAAAGCAATGCATGATCTTTAGAATTGTTTTCCAGTATGGTGTTGCACTTGAAAATGAAGAACAAATTAATTAGTATGAAATTGGTATTAATTAGAGTATTATTGTGTTCATAAATACAGGGTTTTCCTGCATTGTGTCAGTCATTAACATTTGTTCTGCACTGAGATTGGAGCTTTAGGCAGAAGTGTACAGATTAAATCGGGGAGTTAGTCGGTAAATCCGGGGCGGGTTAAATTGCCATCCAGTAGTGATGGAAATTTGGATTGTATCCTTTGATCATTTTATATATATTATTCTACCAAAATAAATTTAATTTTCTCTGAGATTTAATTTAATAATATATTGTTAAATTATTTGGGAAGAGTGAAGACTAAAATATATTTTCGACCAATTATTTTTCATGAATTAATTATTTTATTTGTGATGTTTATTGTTTGAAATAATTTATGAATAGTATGTTTAAAGATCGAAAAAGAGTAACTGATGTATCGAATTTTATAATAACAATAATATAAAATAAAAATATGATGCAAAACCACAATTTCATTAATTTGAAAAGAGTGAATAATTATTAATTAATTTGTTTATTCAGCCCAGCCCATTATTATGGCGTGGCCGGGCAAGACAAGTGGGACATGTCTATTTTGCCGCTTCCCAGTTGAAATTTTGGAATGAAATTTTCCCCCTCTTTCCTTCTCACAGTGAGAAAGCACAATCCGCACCATCTTAAAATCTACACACTAGGCACCGTCGATCTACTCCTTATCAACGGTTCAAAACCACCAAACAAACATCACGCGGATCCTAATCTGGAACCGTTGCACACATCTTAAATCCAACGGCCTACATATACTTTCCACCCTCGACGTCTCCTATATAAACCCCGCCCCCAACCTCATCATACCCACTACTTGAATAATAACTTCAAATAGTTTCTCTCTCTAGAATACAATTTCCAGTTAGCGGAAAATGTCAGGTCGTGGCAAAGGAGGCAAGGGTTTGGGAAAGGGCGGAGCAAAACGACACCGTAAGGTCCTGAGGGATAATATCCAGGGAATCACCAAGCCAGCCATCCGTCGTTTGGCTCGTAGGGGTGGAGTCAAGCGTATCAGCGGGCTTATCTACGAGGAGACACGTGGCGTCCTCAAGATATTTTTGGAGAATGTTATCCGTGACGCCGTCACCTACACCGAGCACGCTCGCCGGAAAACCGTGACCGCCATGGATGTGGTTTATGCGCTGAAGAGGCAGGGACGTACTCTCTACGGATTCGGCGGTTGATTTTCTAGGGTTTTGGTGTAAAATACACGCTGTAGTTGGATTAGGTTCTTTTTAATTCCGATTGTTGAAGTTTTTGTTATTTAATTTTAGTGTAGTTATCGTCGTTTGTTCTGATCTTTCTCGGATCGGATTTCTCTTTGTTGAATTGAATGAAATGAAATTGTTGAATCACTGTTTGCTATTATTTCAATTTCGTACACGCACTCAATTTTCCTTGGTGATTTGGTAACTGGCAACAAATTTTCTAGCCGATTTTGTTAATTGGAATAATTATTATTTGAAGATTCATTGCTGATATCGTAAAATAGGATTCACCTTTGAATCTCTGCAGAATTAGGGTTTGGATCTGCAAAATAAGATAAATTGCTTGAGTTCTGCTGCTTCTGCAAATTGCTAATATCCATATCAGAAAATGATTGAGGATCAGGTATTGGGCTTCTTCATCAACTCGAACGGAGGTCAGTTTTTTCTTCTAATCTTAAAACATTGATATGCATTTGATGGATGTAGATAGATCTTCATTTTTTCGTGACAATTACTTATTAGTGTTTTTGTTTAACTATAATGAATAATCTGGGAACATAAGAAGTTCTCTGTTACATAAAAATGAAATACGAGTTCGTTGAAATTTCTATTTGGTCGAATAATTCTCCCATTGTACTATTTCTTTTACATAGATTTCTACATTATCTATTTCTTTCCTCATAGAACTGATGCAAAACTCTATAGCACCCATACACCGAACCACCGTTTCTCCGTGTCGTCTCTCGTTTTCCTTCTCTTCATATTCTATGACCAATTCATTTACTTTCTCCGAGTTTCGCAACTTCCCCGCCTCAATTTCCCTCGATTTCTCTTCTATGTCCACTGGTGGTGTTTTGACCAAAGACACCTTCAAATATTTCAGCAGAGACTTTATAGATTCTGTGAGTAGTTCCAATTCATTATCCAACTGCTCGTGATATTCCGACAGTATTTCTAAATTGTACTCGAGAAAGTACAACATATTCACTACACAGGACAAAGATGCCACCACTTTCTTGTAGCAGGATGTCTGAAAAGGCAAGCACCAAAAATCGGGCTCCGAGTCAGCATCCGCCACTGATATACTCAGTTCTTGGACACAAGTCTCGAATTTTCTTTGATTTTTTTCTCTTGCTTGTAGGAATTTGGGCACTCCACGAAATCCCGTTCCGTTTAAGGAATTCTCGAGGGCTCCTAATGTCAGATACAACTGTCTCTTGGCTAGAGTGGCTGCTCTGTTTGGCTGAATAAGAAGCTCCACAAGAAGAAAACAAAACATCCCGACAAAAACTGATGTAATTCTGGCAATAGCAAATTCGCTCGGAGGCCCGTATTTCTTTCTCCCGAGTATTAGTGACGCACCTGCAGCTGCTGACATTCCGCCTGTTTGGCCGTACATTCGGCTGTGCCTTATAAAGATTGAGAAAACTATCCACGGGAGAAGGGATAAGAGCCTTAATTCTAAGTAATGGAATAGAAAGCAGCATATTACACCGTACACCGATCCGACAGCTGTCCCTTGTGCTCTAGAGTTTGCTGCCGTGAAGAAGGGCTGCTTCCCTATGGAGAAGCCGGTGGCTACTGTGAGGCTCGCCCAGCACCCGTTTTCTTTCTCTAGCATCAAACCGGAGACCACTGCTAGGCCTAGAGAAAGCGAGCACTTTAATGCCGATTCGAGTCTGTCACTCCTACTGAGTTTGAAGATCCAATTCTTGATTTTTTCGATGATGGGAAACTCTGTTTTTTGAGGTTTAGTTTGGGAAATATGATTTTCTGCGGTTTTATTAATGAACATATCTATGCAGGAGAAGAAAAAACAGAGGCATTGATGCTTGTTGTGTATAGGCACAAGTGGTAAAGAGAGGTTTTCTTCTATGAATGTGCTTCCTTTTCTTTTTTCATGTGCTTTTTCAATTGGAAGTATAGCTTGATCGATTTTATGGTGAAGATAGCTCGAAAGACTATCAAAAACACTAGGGAATTGTTCTTGATTATCTGGTGTTTGAGAAGAAACCAGGGAATATTCCATTCCACTCATTGTGAGTTCCGTGATTCTTAATCGGTCTTTGATGCTAACTAAATCGTGTTTGCTGTAATGGCTCCAAGGTCTCTCCCACCATATTACTTCCTTAAGAAAAGCAAATTTGATTGCTTAATATCGAAACAATTTGTGATGAATTTTTTTTCACATTTGATTAGTTGTAATATACAGTAACTTACTAATAAGATAGTGATATTATGTAGAAGCTTGTTTCCTGTTTGAGCAAAGGGCTTGGCTTGTAAGAGGAGCTCTGTTTTCGTCCGATTGTCGTTGGCGTCAAAAGCTCGTAAGTACAGATTCATCCTCTCACGAGCATTTTTAGCATATACTCGGCGTAGTTTCTCTACCTGGTTTGGATTAATTTAATGATATAATTAGAAACTTATGCATTCAGATTGAATAAGCTTGTCTTTAGAACAATTGGAAGCTTTTAAGGCCTTGTTTGGTTGCCAATATATAGGAGTCAAAGTAAGTGGTGATAAGAGCCAATATTGGAGGTCCGACTCACAAAGTTATTGGACTAACCAAAAATACCAAACGAGGCCTAAGTCTTGTATAACGTGAAAAATAATACCTCGAAATGGGCTAGCCGAGGAAAAGGAAGCAACAAAGCGATAACAGAAGCCGATGCGCCTAAGGCAGTGCTTGCTGCAACATGAAGAGGGTGCATATATCCACTAATGCTTTCATCACTTGTAATAACAGCATCTGTGCAGGTCAGCACAATCTGCCCTAGAGCGATTCTCTTTGCCATCAGATGCGTCGACTCGGGCAGCGCCACCACGAAGGAGGCGGCTGCCGCCGCCAGAGCCGCAATCCAGACGGACAGACCATCCCCGTCTCCGGCTAGCCACCACGCGGCCATGGCTGGCGGGACCACCTGAGCTGTGGCGCAGAATGCGTGCCAACAGCCGCGGAGGGAGCCGCCGAGTACGGTGGCGTCGAATGTTATAAGAATGGCAGTTACGTATGTGAAAGCGGGGAATTTGATTTGGTTCGTGATGAATGTGGGCCCGTAGAGGGTGGTGCCGCCTACTACGGCGCAGGCTAAGGCGGCTCTCACGGCGGAGTGAAGCCTCATGGCCCACATAACCCGGGCGGTGCTTCTCATCTTGTGTAGTGGAGATGAGGGAAATTGATGGTTACTGTTGTATGTATCATGTATGTATATATATATATATATATATATAATCAATTTATTGAAGCATATTTTGGGGGAGTACACTAAAAACTAGAATTAATTGTAAGATAGTTGAAGAAGGAGTAAAAGTCCGGTGTTAGTAAATAGTAATGCATGGCATGGGAATAGGGCACGTTCACCCTTTGTCACTCCGAATAATTATTTTACTTTGTTAATCATTAATTACGCACCTAATCCTACGTTTTGGTGCATCGAATATAGATATTACGAAAAGAAAAATCTCGATAAATAAATGTTCGGTAAATGAATAATTTTCTCCGGTCCCGACTTTGGGCAAATGGGATAACTGAATGACCTCGCTAAATGCATTAACGAATAAAAATATTTCGTTTATCGCAGTTTTACTGTAACCGGTAAGGCCCTGAGGTTAAGCAAAAACACGTTCTCTATTGTCAGTTTGTTAAGAAAATCATTAGCACTGAGCTAATAATAACTATAGCAAGATTTAATGATTAAATAAGATATTATTATTAGTTTATTACAATTAGTTAAATCCTCCACGTGTCATGGGCGGAATGGAATCCGCTTATCTCCGTAAACCAGGGAATCCGTTGAGAATTTAATCCTTTTGAACAATCTAAGAGGCATGGTTATCAAATTGTAAATCGAATCGAAAATCATTTTGTCAAAATTGCGAATCGTTAAATCGTAAGATTTATTAAATTTTATTAAAATATTAATATATTAAATGATGTAATATTAGCAACCAAATATATATATATATATATATATATATATATATTTGCATAGAAATCTACAACCAAACTACAAAATTATATGATTAACATGCTAATATTTAAAATTTAATAGTCAATGAATTTTACAAAAAATTAACACAATAAAAATAAAAAGTTTAATATTAAAAGAATTTCATTTAATTTGTAGTATTCGACAATGCAAAATTTTTATTGTTATTAGGTTCAACTAATATATATTCAAGATCTCACGCAAACAGTTAGTTGATGGCAATCATAAATTAAATATTACATTGAAAAAAAAATAAGAATAAAACTCTTTTGAATATATCTCCTACTTTAAAATATTATTAGATTTGTAAAGTACAATAAAAATATCATCAATTTAAAAAAAATACAATTGGATATGAACAATATTAAAAGAAGAAAAAATAGTCATTATAAGAGGTAAAAGTGTTGGTATTACGGGGAATTATCATATATTATTGTATTTGTACTTAAAATTTAATATTTTACAACAAATTTTAATTTTATTCTGAAAATATATATATTTTCAGAAAATCGTACAAATCGTAAATCGAATCGTAAATCGTACAAATCGAATTTATAAACTGTACGATTTTTTTTAAGATTTTCGATTTATTCAACGATTTGAATCGAAAATAATTCAAATCGAATCGAATCGTACGATTTTGATAACAATGCTAAGTGGTGTTGAAATCGTGCTCCCTTTAAGCAACTAAATTTAGAGTATGACGTGTCAAACTTGTGAATCAATACTAATTATTGCATGGTGAAATTCTCAAAACATTCACTAAGCACACATACACATGGGGATGTTACATCCAGATTATTTATATCATATACTTGTCAACTATAGATAAGGTTCGATAAACATTCACTAAACACACATAACACGTGGAGATGTGTGTAATTATGTATAAACTTACGGTTAACAATCACCCGATATACATAACCCGGCATAATATCTAATTTTCCATAAAATACATATTTCGCACAAACAAATTTGGTGGTTCTTAACCATACCCGCAGCAGCACGGAGTCTGGCATTCATGTATGTTTGGCATCAATATTTAATTTAAATCATTTAACACATTTCAGATGGACCAGCAATTAATATTATAGACTATAGTAGTAATTTCTTACTTAGATCCGAGGAATTATAGCTTGGAAAGAACAGATTTATGAGTTATATCATCTGTCAACTTGCAACTAGTACCTATGCTGCACGAATACTTCTAGAAGGTGAAGAGTCTCCGTATATGACACTTGGACACTCGGACACACCCGGACACTTCTCGAACACCCGTGTTGGGCCGTGTCGTAATTTCGCTAAAATTAGGACACAAGTGTCGGGCAGTGTCCGCAATTTTAAAAAAGTTGAGACACGGCTCTTATGTTTTAAGAGAAAGACCTAATAAAAAAATATGCATTTTCTTTTCTTTGTAACAATACTTCCTCTGTCTTCTTTGAGAATCCACCTAAAAGTCCAAAACTCTAGCGACAACGGCGACCAAGAACACGAGCAGCAAGGACGAGCGTCTCTCTTATGCGATTTGACGACTTACAAATATATTCTTACAATTTATAAATGTATCTATATATTTTTATAATTTATAAATACACCCCTATGTTTTCTATATTTACGCGTATCCCCTATGTGTCCGTATCCTAGTTTTTTGGAAATGTCGTATCAACGTGTCCGTATCCGTGTATCGCAGTGTCCGTATATCCGTATTCGTATCCGTGCAGCATAGACTAGTACACATGTCACGCCTCAATATTATTTTATAAGGTCTCATTTGGTTAGAAAGATTAGCCATAATTAATAAAAAAAAATAGATTTTGTTTGATATTTAGTATTCGATAACTTGTTGGTTGACTAACAAATATTATCCTACATGGCTTATTTTATCCTATCTTGCTTTTTAGAGAGTCTTTTTATTGAACATCTCAAAATCCGATAAAATCATTGGATTGTCATTAGATTATTTAATTTTATCTTAACTAATTTTAGCTTGACAATCAAACGAGGACTAAGAATAAAATTTCAAATATTTTTTTGGTAAAGGCAAAGACACCACCAAGTACAACAATTGAATTAATTACAAAAGTGTCCTCAATTATGTCCCAGGGAAGCCTTAAACCACCTTCCAACAATTTCGATAGTTGCAACATTTTTTACAAAGCATTAAATTTTAGGATAAATTACAATCACCCTGATATAAAGTTTATTTACGATAGCCCCCCTCATGTTTCCATAATTACATTCATCCACGTAAGACATAAATTTATTATCCTAACACCCTTTTCCAGGGGTGAATGAAAGAAATTTACAAGTTACAACCAACAGGGAGGGCTGGATATAATTTCTAAAAATAAGTGGCTTTTTTGTAAATAGACTAGTCATGTAGTAATTAGATATCTAAACAAGCATGTATGTGTGTATATATATAGAATATCAGGAGTGATTTGAACTAACGAAAATCGTTTACGAACGTTGAATCGTATGTATGCATGTGTGTATATATATAGAATATGTGCAATGCAGCACAGGTAAAAACACCGACATTTAAACCCGTCGAACACGATAATACATAACAGGCGATTATTTAAACGAGTTATTTGAAGTTTCTATTTGGTCGAAAAATTCTCCCATTGCACTATTTCCTTTACACAGATCTCTACATTATCTATTTCTTTCCTTATAGAACCGATGCAGAACCCTATAGCACCGATACATCGAACCACCCATTCGCCCTGTCGTCGTTTCTCGTTTTCCTTGTCTTCATATTCTACGACCAAAGCGTTTACTTTCTCCGAGTTTCGCGACTTTCCCGCCTCAATATCCCTCGATTTGATCGAAGAAGCATTGTCTAAATATTTCAGCAAAGAATTTACAGATTCTTGGAGTAGTTCGAGTTCATTATTAACCTGCTCGTTCAACTCGTGCCTTAAAGTTTCCGACACTAAATCTAAATTGAGCTCGAGAAAGTACAGCATATTCTCTATACAGGACAAAGATGCCACCACCTTTTTGTAGCAGGTTGTCTGAAAAGGCAAGCACCAAAAATCGGGCTCCGAGTCAGCATCCGCAACTGATTTCCTCAGTTCTTGGAAAAGGGTCTCGAGTTTTCTTTGATTTTTCTCTCTCGCTTGTAAAAATTTGGAAACTCTGCGAGATCCCGTTTCGTTTAAGGAATTCTTTAGGGCTTCCAATGTCAGATACAGCTGTCTCTTGGCTAGAGTGGCTGCTCTGTTTGGCTGCATAAGAAGCTCAACGAGAAGCAAACATAACAGTCCGACAAAAACTGCCGTGATTCTGGCAATAGCAAATTCGGTCGGGGCGCCGTACTTCTTTCTCCCGAGTATTAGTGAAGCCCCTATAGCTGCTGAGATTCCGCCCGTTTGGCCGTACATTCGGCTGTGCCTTATAAAGACGGAGAAAACTATCCATGGGAGAAGGGATACGAGCCGTAGTTCTAAGTAACGGAATATAAAGCAGCATATTACGCCGTACACCGATCCGACAGCTGTCCCTTGTGCTCTAGAGTTTGCTGTTGTGAAGAAGGGCTGCTTCCCTATGGAGAAGCCGGTGGCTAACGTGAGGCTCGCCCAGCACCCGTTTTCTCTCTCTAGCATCAAACCGGTGACCACTGCAAGACCTAAAGAAATCGAGCACTTTAATGCCGATTCGAGTCTGTCACTCCTGGTGAGTTTGAAGATCCAATTCTTGATTTTTTCGGTGATGGTGAACTCTGTTTTTTGAGGTTGAGTTTGGGGTTTACGATTTTCGTTGGTATCGTTGAGCAATATATCTTTGCATGAGAAGAAGAAACATAGCCATTCATGCTTGTTTTGTATAGGCGCGAGTTGTGACGAGAGGTTTTTTTCGATGAATGTGCTTCCTCTTCTTTTTTCATGTGCTGCGGCTTCCGTTTGAAGTATAGCATGCTCGATTTCGTGGTGAAGCTGACACGAAATACTATCTAATACACTGGAGAGTTGTTCTTGATTATCTGGTGTACATGTTTGAGAATAAACGAGGGAATATTCTATTCCTCTCATTGTCAGTTCCGTGCTTCTTAATCGGTCTTCGATGCTAATTAAGTCGTGTATAACGTAATGGCTCCAAGGTCTTTCCCACCATACTACTTCCTGAAAAAAAGGGGAAGTTTGATTGGTTAATATGGAAACAGTTTGCGATGAAAAATGTACGCGTTTAATTTTGTAATCGAAATGACTTACTTGTAAGATTGTGATATTCTGTAGAAGTTTGTTTCCTGTTTCGGCAAAGGGCTTGGCTTGTAATAAGAGCTCTGTTTTGGTCCGATTGTTGTCGGCTTTAAAAGCGCGTAAGTATAGATTCATTCTCTCACGAGCATTTTCAGCATATACTCGGCGTAGTTTCTCTACCTGTTGTTACGTATTAATTGTGAAAAGTTGAAACGTTTAAGGCCTTGTTTGGTTGCCATTATATATGAGTCAAAAGTAAGTGCTGATAAGAGCAAAAAATTTCGTAAATACCAAACGAGGCGTAACTGTTGTATAATGTGAAAAAATGTACCTCGTAATGGGCGAGCCGAGGAAACGGAAGCAACAAAGCGGATACGGAAGCCAATGCGCCCAAGGCAGTGCTTGCAGCAATATGTAGAGGGTGCATAAATCCACTACTGCTTTCATCACTTGTAATAACAGCCTCCGTGCACGCCAACACAAGCTGCCCTAGAGCGATCCTCTTAGCCGTCAGATGCGTCGACTCAGGCAACACGATCACGAAGGAGGCTGCTGCCGTCGCCAGAGCCGCCATCCAGATGGACAGACCAGCCTTATCTCCGGCGAGCCACCGCCCGGCCATGGCTGGCGGGACCACCTGAGCTGTGGCACAGAATGCGTGCCAGCAGCCGCGGAGTGAGCCGCCGAGTACGGTGGCGGCGTCGAATGTTATGAGAATAACTGTTACGTATGAGAAGGCGGGGAATTTGATTTGGTCTGTGATGAATGTGGGCCCATAGAGGGTGGCGCCGCCTACTACGGCGCATGCTAAGGCGGCTCTTACGGCGGAGTGCAGCCGCGCGGCCCACATGATCCTGGCCGGGCTTCTCATTTCGTGTAGTGGAGATATGGAAGAGAAAATGTAGTGATGAGAATGAAGGAAAATTGATAGGTTTTGATGTATGTATCATATATTCATATATGTGTATACACAATTTAGTAGAACATATTTGGAGTAGTCCACTAAAAACTGCAGGCTTGGTTTGAGAGAGCTCAAGGGGTATATTTATATGGGGAAATTAGTGATACCCTATTTTCCATTTTTTTAATAATTACTTAAACCGGAGGGGTGGTTTTTTTGCAATTTTCAGACTTAAATCAAACGGTATTAAGGTCAAAAGTCTGAAAACTAACGACAAGGGCAATATTGAGACAATTTTTCAAGTAAAAGGGGCAAATCGATGTAATCGAGAGTGGAAGGGGATAAAGTGATATTGAGCCAAAGTAGAAGGGGTAAAGTGAAATTTACCAAAAAAAAAAAACTAAAGGGTAACTAATATATATATTGGGAGAAAAAAAACGGTTTTTATTTGATCCAAGTAACGAATTTTTTTTTTTTGAATAAGTACTAGAATCTAATGTTGCAAGCTAGATAATCGTAGTTGATGTGGAAAGAATTAAGTCCGGTATTAAGAAGATTATTAACGAATAATGAAGGGGAATGGGACACATCGTCCTCGTCAATTGACACCTTTGCCCTCATGCTAAGGTTATCACCCTTGTCCGGTATCAATCGTCATCGTCCTAGTATTTTAACTTCACTAATTGGTATTTACACACCTAATTCTAGTTTCGGTATATATTGTTCATGTTTCATAAACACGTATTAAATATAAAAAAAATATAAAAAAATTGAATACATATAGAATCAACTATGCTAGACCAATTATTTTGAATCATCTATTGAAATCATACTTTAAGATTATATGAATAACAAAGTATCTCACTATCTGAGGACTGAGATAGACAACGTAGTTTGTATATAGAGGTGGCAAACTTGTGAATCAATCTGCATGTTCGTTCGTTTCTAACGGGGAAAAGGAAAATACAGAAATTCCGCCAAACAACCCCCAACCCCACCAAAAAAGGAAAAAAGAAAATAAAAATGGAGCTCTCTCTAGAAATGAAAGGCATTTATCAGTTGGAAAACATGAGGTTATCCGAGTTTGCATATAGAAGTGTCAAACTCGTGCAATCAATCTGTATGTTTGTATGATTCTTACGGGAAAAAAAGAAAATACAGTAATTCTGCCAAACACCCCCCAACCCCACCAAAAAAACGAAAAAAATGAAAAAAAAACGGAGCTCTCTAGAAATTAAAGGCATTTATTAGCTGAAAAACATGAGGTGATCCCAGTTTGCCTCCTTGACAAGGTAACCATTATTCCCAAAATTATGCCAAGTGCACAGTATTACTTGACGATGGCATTTATGTAATTTTATAACTATTGTTACATGGATTATTTAAATTATTTATTTATTCTTCGTGTATTTATGTCGATATCTATCTAATTCGGAATCGCAATCGCCACACCAATTATCAACCCTACACCAAATAGTTCAATGGCAATTGACAAGTAAAATCCCTATTTCATGCAAACATATTTTGTGGTTCTTATTCCAACCCGCACCAGCACGTTTTCTCGCACACATATATATTTTGATATATGATATCAGTACGAAATTTCAGATGGATATGCATATGTATGAATGACACACACGTAGGACAAAATATAATGGTAATATTGTTAAATTAGATTCTAAGGAATTCTAATTGAGAATGACAGATAAATGAATTCTGTCATCGGACAACTTACAACTACTCCTCTACTACATCGGAGCCTGCGACAATATTATTTTACGAGAAAAAAGGATAACTAAAGATACTGCCACTAAAGCAATTAAATTAATTAAGCCACCTTGCAACAACTTCAATAGCAGCATTTAATTTTATGATACTGACCCCTTCAGTTTCTAGAGAACTCTAGTTCAGTTTCTTCTAAGTTCAAGTTCAAGTCTTACTAAGTCGGGATATTAATGGAATTTCTATCAATTTGTTTTCGTACATGATTTTATCTATATACTTATAACACCTGATTATATTGACTATCACGACGTATGAATATAATCTAATATCATTTATATAACGAAGAATCTTTACTTCAGATAACTAACCTGAAAGTCGGGATTGTTTAGGCAGACGGCATCTCATGAAATCAGCTTTTCTTTTGTGAACAAGTCCGAGAAAGAAATTCTGCAGCACCAAAAAAAAGTACAAACAATGTGATGCTAATTCATTCTTCGAGCTAGTAAGCTACTGCACAAAATATGATGATATAAACTTTTTGTTCTGCTGAAGACAATAAGCCGGTTTTGGTGTTGTCTTATAAACCATGTCCACAAGACACATGGTACTGAGACAGTCATATACTAATTACATGTACTGAAAGAAGATAACATATATATTAGTGCTGTAGTTACATATCAAAATAATTTCCCACATCAGATGGTCAAATTAAGAGGGGAAATTAATGTAGGAATTTGTGTCTCCAAATTAAGCTTTGGTCTGGGAGCGAGTCCGAGGAAGAAATCTGAGTCGGGGAGAAAAACGCGTCTCTTGCTTTTTTGAAGTAGCAGACTTCCTGCTTATGCCAGCAACACTTTCTGCAATATGAAAATACTTTTCAGGAACGGAATTGAACTAAAGAAAATAATTCAATTTTTTTTGTAGATTTATCATGAGAACAACATAATATAAGATAGCAGCACGGAGCACTGTATTGCTGCCTGCGGATTTCTTCAACCAGCTTTATGACGGCACAATACTATTATACAGTTTGCACATATAACCTCTGCTTCATGCAGAAATCAAATATTGAGTTGAGGTACCGGCAGTGTTCGGGGTGGTCTTGACTCTGTTGCTCTCACCGGAAACATCGCCCTTCAACAAATCCAATTCTTTTGATTCCGAGAATTTGGTTTTGCTAATCTTTTGTTTGGGTTGCATGTTATTCTTCTCAGTCTCTTCTCGGGACACTGAAGCTGAACGTGTTAGCCTTTTTGAGGGATTGTGTTTTTCTGCATCTTCAGCAAAGGTCCTTTTCCGAGTAGATTCACACATTTCATTACTTCTCTGAATTTGTGAACGAGTAAACCTTGTTTGTGAAGGCTGGATTATCTTCTTTTCTGAAATCTTGCTTTTCTTTTCTAAGGAAGAAACTTTAGGAAATTGAGGTTCTGGTGGAGTAGTTGATGTTGGGAAGAGTGTCTTCGCAATATCCTTAAAATTTGGACTTTTGCCTCCTAATGCAGCTGATATTTCTAATGAAAAATCATCTGCTTTCTCCACATTGCTCTGGAGTGAAAGCTCTACACTTTGTGGAAAATTTGATCTTAGTGAAGCAAGAGCTGCACGAGCAGCAAGAGGGCTGAGAAGCGATCTGCTTCCATTGAACTCCTCTTGTGGAATTTCGGTTGTTGTCTTGGCAGTATGTTCAGTCCCACTCCCAGTATAAGCCTTTATATTATTAGGGAAAGGGATTGTGACACATGGTTCTTTCAAGGATGCGTCAATTTCCCAGCCATGGCTTTGTCCTCCAAGGTCAACTGCATAGAGAAACCGTCAACATAAATTATCTTAAAAATGGAATATGAACTACAAAGAGAACCCGTCGTCATAAAACAATGTGAACTCTGAAAAGTGAAAACAATGTGAAACTCTCGAAAGAAGCTTGCATCCAAAACTGTAAAACAATGTACTAGGATGCAATCTCATATGTCTGAAGGCAGTTAACTAATCATACAGTTATATTGAAACTAAAAAAACTCCACAAAGTGGAATCATCAGTACATACTGCAATGTTTTCAATTTTCATTCATCATTGCATGAAATATATTGATGAACCTCTACCACCTTCAGTGGTGAGTGACAGTACCGCAACTTCCTAATACCAAATTGATAGGGAAGCATGATAATTTCACTTTCACCAACTTGGTTATTCGTTTCGAACGAAGACTAAAAGTTCTGATTTCGCTTTTTCATCAATGGCTACCTCCAATTGAAATGAGGTCATCCCAAAAGCAAATCACTGTTTTGTTTCTTGAGATGTGTAGTACACATAATTGATTGAGAAAAATAGACTAAGATTATTATCACCTTCGAGTCCTAAAACAAAGTCCTTGGAGATCTTCTGAGACACATTCGTTGAGTTACGTATCTCCTCTATTTGTTTTTCAAGCAGAACATTGATATCCATTTCCAAGTTCGTAATATCAGCAGCGATTGAATATGGCGACTTGTCTAAATCATTAGAGGATTCCAGCATGCTGAAGTAGGTAGAAATAGTTGGATGGAGATTGATGCTTTCAGTAGATAGTTTCATGATTGCACCGGCTGGGACAGTCAGCGTTTCTTCTTGATGAAGCCACTTGATTTTGAAAGTGCATCTGCAGTGGATCCTCTTTGAATGCCTCACACGCATTGCCTGTTCATTTTGCTTCCTCAAGGTCAATCGAATAGCAATAAAAGTAACTTTTGTAGATCATGTTTATTATAACATTAATGAAGGATCAGTTTTCCACTATGATGAACATATATGCATATACAACAAACATCAATGACTTCAGGTTTCAATATGATAATACAATTTACAATCCAGTGTCTATGTATTCTTTGGAAGCAAAACCAAACTAGTTAAATACAGTCAGTGAACACCAATCACCACAAATAGTCATTTATTGAAGAAGACGAACATTTTTACAGCAAGTTTATTTCACAGAAACCATCATTATCATTCACACACCCGCACACAGTTCCCCTCAAATATGTGACATTAGAATATAACTGCATTTAAATAACAATTCTGTACTTTCCAGCTACTACTTTGTCTTGCAGAATCCGCAAATCAAACAGAGCACAAAGTGTGTATACCTCTTCCACCAGAGCATCACAGAACACACTCTTAGCATGCGAACTTCTGGTGGCAAGCACACGATCGCCTTGTCGGAGAGAAGAGCAATCGTCGCCTTGTAATGGAGTAGAACGCACACGAATCCGTGCCATTACTTCCTGTTGATCAGTGATTATTTCTTCCATATAGTTGTCTCCGAATTGCAGAATAAGACCTAAACCTCTGGAGCTACATCCACAGGAAATCCAGTCAGATCTAATAAAATGTCGTCAAGTACAACTCTCGGTCTGAGCCGAAAAGTATGGCTGATACACTAGCAAAAACAATTAGGGCACTGAGACAAATATTAAGCTACCATGGAAAGCTCAAACGAGATAATGCATTATGAAACTCCAATCGAGCTGAATAATCTACATGCCCATGAACAATCTACATTGTTATTACCGGGGAAAAAAGAGTAACCGAGAGAGACACTCAAATTTATACATAGATTAACATGCACAAATACATAGCATGAGTAAATTGTTTATGCATCTATTTTCTCTGACAATCATGCAGTTACTGAGATATTTACTTCAATTTACGTAATAATATCGACAGTAATTCAATCGGAAACAATCCGCATGAAATTACAGCTACTAATCAAAACGATCCATTAGATCATTTTAGATTTCCAGATACAAAACTCAGCTCAAATATTGATCGAGAACAGTAGAATTTATACAAATAATTGGTCGAATAAAGATTGGGCAAAACATTTCCGCAGGTGAAAATCGAAAAACTCAGAAAGAGGAGTGAGAAACAATTACAGTACAATAAGAGGAAAAAGGAACTGACCAGAGAGAGACCTTGCAAGGATGCCACGAGAAGCTGTCTTTCCGCATAGCCTCGAGCTGGACGACGTCGTTTCCTGTACCGTTATTGCATCCGGTATCCGCCATTGTTTAAAGTGTGCTCACCACTACCAACTGATCGGCGAGTTTCAGTAGAAATTTGGGGGCGAGAGAATTGTTCGATCGTTAACAATGAGGATCGGAAGCTAATGGAGAGCAATGCAGTAAGTACCAACAAAATTCTCGTGTATTTTGTTTTCTTCTTCCGAAAATAATTAAATCATTAATGTTTATTTAAATTTAATTGCTTCTTATTTATATAATTATTTATTTAATTTAAATTTAAAAAATCAATAAAAGGAAAAACAAAGAAAGACCCTGGTCGGCTAGAATTATACCACGACCGTCGAATACTTTTCCGCATCCAATCCGACGGTTGCCGCACTATTAGGGTTTATTCGAAAACACACAAAAGCCTAAGAACCATCTCTCTTATAAACACTCTAAACCCCACCTTTCTCACTCCTTTCAGTTTTCCGAAACCCTAACACTTCTTCAATTCGCTCTCTCTCTCTCTCTCTCTCCAAATTTGACGAACAATGTCAGGGAAGGGAGAAGGACCGGCTATAGGAATTGATCTCGGAACAACGTATTCATGCGTCGGCGTTTGGCAACACGACCGTGTAGAAATCATCGCCAATGACCAGGGAAACAGAACGACGCCGTCGTACGTCGGTTTCACCGACAGCGAGAGGCTTATCGGAGACGCTGCGAAGAACCAGGTCGCCATGAATCCTGTCAACACTGTTTTCGGTAAGATCTGCGCTCTTACTGATTAGCTGTCATGTTTGAATGTTGCTTTGATAATCTATCATGTATATTGATAGATCTGTTTATATATTGTATGTATTTTCATTAGGATTTTACTATGTATCTTTGTGCCAACAGCATGCAACTGCGTTGTGTGTTTTTTAGATGTATAGTTTTCATATCTACACAGCAATACTAATTAGGTCACGTGACTAGTTGTGTTGATTCTTTACAGAGTGGTGATTTTCGATTGTATGCGGTAGACGCAAAGTTCCATGGAATTTGTACGAAAATTTTCTAATACAGTTGATTGACTGTTCTTATCTGAATCTAAATTACCATATTTGTCTTGCCTTTTACTTGTTGAACTGTGCATTTACTCTTATGTTGATATTCAATTATGATTGTCCGATAATCAAATTAGAACGTTGATGCAGTTTATGATGCTTGATTGAATGTTAACTGTATATAAGTGGTGTTTTCTGTTCCCTTTAAATGTTATTTTGCTCTGTATATTGTATTTTATTGCAATAGTACTGATGATTTTGTTTTAATATTCTATTTTCCTATAGATGCAAAGAGGTTGATTGGAAGGAGATTCAACGATGCCTCAGTTCAAAGCGATATTAAGCTATGGCCATTCAAGCTAATTCCCGGACCTGGTGACAAGCCCCTCATTGTTGTTAATTACAAGGGCGAAGACAAGCAATTTGCTGCTGAAGAAATCTCTTCAATGGTCTTGATTAAAATGAGGGAAATTGCCGAAGCCTTCCTCGGTTCAACTGTGAAGAATGCTGTCGTAACTGTACCAGCATACTTCAACGACTCCCAACGCCAAGCCACAAAGGACGCAGGTGTAATTGCGGGTCTCAATGTGATGCGTATAATCAACGAGCCAACGGCAGCAGCCATTGCTTACGGTCTCGACAAAAAGGCCACAAGTGTCGGCGAAAAGAATGTGTTGATTTTCGATCTTGGAGGTGGTACGTTTGATGTTTCTTTACTGACAATTGAGGAGGGTATATTCGAGGTCAAGGCGACAGCTGGTGACACCCATCTCGGAGGTGAGGACTTTGACAACAGAATGGTCAACCATTTTGTGCAAGAGTTCAAGAGGAAGAACAAGAAGGACATTAGTGGAAACCCGAGAGCGTTGAGGAGATTGAGAACTTCGTGCGAGAGGGCGAAAAGGACTTTATCTTCCACCGCCCAAACAACAATTGAGATTGACTCTCTATATGAGGGTATTGACTTTTACTCAACCATTACTCGTGCCAGATTTGAGGAGCTGAATATGGATTTGTTCAGAAAGTGCATGGAGCCGGTTGAGAAGTGTTTGAGGGATGCGAAGATGGATAAAAGTACCGTGCACGATGTTGTCCTTGTCGGTGGGTCCACTAGGATTCCGAAGGTGCAACAATTACTACAAGACTTCTTCAACGGAAAGGAGCTTTGCAAGAGTATTAACCCCGACGAGGCTGTTGCGTACGGTGCCGCCGTGCAAGCTGCTATTTTGAGCGGTGAGGGTAATGAGAAGGTGCAAGATCTGCTACTTCTCGATGTGACTCCTCTTTCGCTCGGTTTGGAGACAGCTGGCGGTGTGATGACAGTGTTGATTCAGAGAAATACAACAATTCCCACCAAGAAAGAACAGGTCTTTTCAACTTATTCGGACAACCAGCCCGGTGTTTTGATTCAGGTTTACGAAGGAGAGAGAACTAGAACAAGGGACAACAACTTACTTGGAAAGTTCGAACTTTCCGGAATCCCACCTGCACCGAGAGGAGTCCCTCAAATTACGGTTTGTTTCGATATTGACGCAAACGGTATTCTCAATGTCTCTGCCGAGGATAAAACAACTGGACAGAAGAACAAGATTACCATCACCAACGACAAGGGCAGACTTTCGAAGGACGAAATTGAAAAGATGGTCCAAGAGGCGGAGAAGTACAAATCAGAAGACGAAGAGCACAAGAAGAAGGTTGAGTCGAAGAATGCTCTTGAGAACTACGCCTACAACATGAGGAACACTGTCAAGGATGAAAAGATTGCTTCGAAGCTGAATGGTGATGACAGGAAGAAGATTGAGGAGGCTATTGAGGAGGCCATTCAGTGGCTCGACGGGAACCAGTTGGCTGAGGCAGACGAGTTTGATGACAAGATGAAGGAGCTTGAGGGTATTTGCAACCCTATTATTGCTAAGATGTATGCTGGTGGTGAAGCGCCTATGGATGATGATGTCGGTGCTCCTCCTAGCGGCAGTGGAGGCGCTGGCCCCAAGATTGAGGAGGTCGACTAAATTGTTGGTCGGAGTTATTATCCATAATGTTTTTCGTTTTTATTTTATTTTTATGTTAAAGACTGAATTCAATTTTTGAAGTGTGATTTTGGCTAGTATCTTAGTGTTACTTTTACTCAAGATCATATTATGATTGCCTTAGAACTCAGTTTCTTATTTCTATGGAATTTTTTGGCAGCTATTTCCTTGGTTGTATATTTCTGCATTTTATCCTTGGTTGTGAAATCTTGATTATCTGGATTCTGTTGACTACATACAGATGAATATCTTTATTCCCTTTTCCGCCTTTCCCCACCGTTTGATTATAAATCAATTTGCACGAAGCATACCAACTTTGACCGCCTTCCCCATCAAAAGTAAAGCAATGAAAATCTCAATGCATCAATCTAATCAAAATCCATATACTTATTATTTGATTGATTTAATAAACAAATCATATATACTTTATTTATTCATTGATTTAATCAAATAATGCACTTGTAACGCATCTTGTCACAGTGACTCCAACTAACTTGAATAATTTAGGAGAGTGGTACATGAACATGAACATTGACTCTAATTCTAATTATTTTCAATAAATGGATCCCACCCCACCCACCAAACCACAATCACACAAATATATAAATGGTGGCATTAAATAATGGCTCCTCTACAAATACGTACTATCCCATATCATTTATAACTTATATCAACCCTCCGATTCATCTTATTATTATAATTATTATCTATTATTTTCCAGATTCATCGAATAATTGAGATGTCACACCCACTGCACTAGTTGCGTTTCCAATACCAGTATAATATAGTCAACAACAACATAACGGGTCAACTTTGAAATTAATTACAAAACAAAACTTAAAAATTGCAGCCTTCATGTAAAATAAAGAAATTATCAAGATACATTTGAATTTTGTTCTATAAACTCGGTTGCACAAACTGCAGAATTATGGCTGTAAAATAGAGAGACTAAGCCTATAATATATAAGCAAATGCAACGGAAGACGAAATAAATAATATATGATAGGAAATCATAAAACAAAAAAGGAAGCCAATCTCCCAATAATTCCGATACAACTTCAATGCCACAATCAACCGATAAAAAGGCACTAAAAAAAACAACAACAACAACACAGTAATAGCCACTCTTCATCTGACCTAAGTAGTAGCATCCCATTTTCTTGATTTCTTTTTAGGTCAACATAAGATCATTAGCCCCATGATGTGGACGAAGACAAACACGAACCTCGTGTTCTTCCGGACCCTCCCGTAATTTTGGGACCAAAATCTCCAGCACTGTACCCTGCCCGTCATAATACGCTTCAATATTGGCATCTTCCGGAATACGGGTCGAAAGTGGTATCTCCCTAACAAATTCTCCGGGCGGGCAATGCTCTGTATTTGGATCCGTCAGCTTGAAAGTCCGGTTGTGCCTCTTGATAAACGGGGTTCGGGAAGTACTCAAACAAGACACTTTGATTATCCCATGCGTGAGTGTGTTTCTCCAAGAAACCTTCACCCGTTGAAGATCCACAAATGGCAAACTCATTACGATTAGATACCCTTCTTCATCTTCATAGATCGTTTTCGCAGCTGTAACGGGTCCGTAAATATTGTTCATTACTCCGCTAAACCCGTTTAGCCACTGGGGCCCGTTTTCTTGAACTTCAATATAACAATCGTCGCCATTGCCCTGTATGAAGAAATCCTTCTTTCTTTTGTTGTTGGTAATTGGTGAAAGATCTATTATTGCATGAGCAGCAGCATCTCCATTTGTGTGGTGAGCTGTCGACAAGTTGAGCACTGATCCATTCAGCAACTTCTTCGAGTGATTATTACTATTATTAATATTATTACTATTATTACTATTAGTAGTAGTAGTAGTAGGCTTCAATGGGGGCGGTGGCCTCTCGAGTTCGAATTCAGTGTTGGGCAAATTCCTCCACGAGCCAAAATCACTAGCTTCTTGGGGAATAGTGAAGTTGAGTTCTCTACCAGTTAACTCCATCCATCTCTTTCGATCGTCTTCATCGAGCCCTAATAGACTGGGTGAAAAGACGACTTCGACGCCGTGAACACACTGAGGATTGGACAGCCCCCTGTAATGTTTCCTCTGCATCCTGTGCGAACGGACAAACCCTTTATCCACACTAAACGGAAAAGGCCGTTCGCCTTGACGAGAATGCCCGTTCATGTAACTCCTGAGCTGCATCTTCCCAAGGGCGTTTTCGGGTTTTTCCTTGAAAACCCACATGTACATATTCTCCATATCGTGCTGCACCATGAAAGTGTCCAGCTGGAGATCCGATTTATCGAAACCGGATACTCCATTTCCGTCGCGTGTTATTTTCGCCTTCGATTTTTCGTTGAGCACCGGTTTGAAGTAGAAGCTGAAGAAGAACCAAGCTCCCCATATGCTGTCGACTCTCTTTGCGATTTTTTTACCGATTTTCGGCACTGTGAGAAAGCTCTCGGTTTCGTAAATCTGAGTGCTTAGTCCAACATCAAGAATGTCGCAGTGGTCGGAATTCCATGGCTGCTGTGGAGGTGGGCTCCGCTCGGCCGAGAGGGGCAGGTTGATATCGGGCGGGAGCGTTAGAACAACCTGGCGGTTCATTTCTAGGTCTAACTCTTCGTGCGCTGACGTAGCGCTCGAGTCCATGGATAGCAGGGTTGAAGGGTGGTGGTTCTCGAGTTTGAAAGTTGTTAGCAGAGCATCGGCCATTTCAAAGATTCTCTCTTTTTCGGAGGGCATTTTCTTTCGGTACGGGTCTTTTCACACCGACTACCATTTTGATGGAGAATCGATGTTCGTAAACACCTTCATTGTGTGTGTGTGTGTGTATGTGTATATGTCAATCCCAGATAGAATCTCCCACCTCAATCGAAAAAACCGTAAATCTATCCATTTTAAACTTACCCAATTAAGAGAAAACCGAAATCGAAAAAAGGATCTTAACCCCTAGAGTAAAAATTAAGAGAAATCTAGATGAAGACTATGTCTAACCCTAACCCATGAATCTCCGTGAACCCTCCAAATACAGGTGGGAGACATTGAATCAAGCCCATCAAATTCATAATTCCAAAAATTACTAAATAAAAAAGGAAAGATAACACAAAATATGTATCGTCTTCTTATTATTTATAAAATTAAAAAAAAAAAAACAAGAAAAATATATATTTACCAATCTATGAACCCTAAACCCAGGAAAAGTACCAAATCAGAGGGGATCTTGGAAGAATACCTTTTGGGATAAGCTTCCACAATAAAAAATCCACATAAACCTGGGCACTGAGATGAATTGACAGACTTCACAATCTTCATTTTTTTTTCTTATACAACAAACAAGATCTATGCACGCCTTTTCAATTCAACCCTACAAAAAAGATCAAATCTTTTTTTTTTTTTTTTTTAAATCCAACAACTACCAAACAAGCCTCTCAGCTTCTACCTCAATAGAATTTTTGCATTGTTTGTGGGGGGTATACGGATTCTGTGTAGAGGTAGTGAGGCATGAGCAATAATGAATAAAGGGGGAAAACGCGTAATTTTTTCTTGTTTGTTTAGAGAGAGAAGGAGAAATGTAAACATTGGATTAAGATTGTAATTTATAGACAAGGGATTTGGGTGGGTGGGTGGGGGGTTGAAGCTAAGCCTGCACTGAATAATGGTGGGCTAAATGCAATTTGGACTTTGTTAAGTTGGGTTTTTTTATAGCAACTACACCCCTCAACTATGAATCTTCGTAACATTCATCCTTGCGGTGTCGAATTCGACATAATCTTCTGGATTCCATAGAATGTTCTCTAGTTTGTATTTGTTTGGTGCAAAAATGCAGATTCTGATGCAACACAATCTGATATTTACAAGTTAAGAGACACATCATTTGATCATTTTGCTTCAAAATGTGGAGCTCGAATGGAGTAAAACGCGTATAAACTGAAGAATATTCCACATAATCTAGAAGATTCCACTAAAATTGATACTATAAGGATGAATGTGTAAAAAAATTCATAATTGATAGAAGTATTTGTAATTACCCAAACATTAGGGATTTTTTTGTAATTTAACATTTACCTCGGATGATGGCCGTAATTTTTTATTTTTTTTATGGTAATTGGTGGCGTTTAGTAATGGTCAACTGCAGTTGTTAATTAACTAGGAAACTTCGTTTCACACTTCGTATAGCATTTGAAGCTGAACAATTTCTTATTTTTATTTATCTTAGTAAGATAATCATAATATAATGAAATAGTATATTTATATTAAAAAACATTAATTTATAATATATATAGTTAGGTCAACGTGAATATAGATTTCAGACAAAAGTATAGACAAACAAAAGATAATGCAAGGCATGAGCTGGATAGAAAGATTGATATTCTATGATGTCTGTGGCTATTGTAAAGATAAAATTGTACCATCCCATATACATGATATCTATTTTTTGTTCCAATTATTTCTAATTACATTTATTTTTATTTTTTGAGTTTATATCAAAATATTTTTACACTATTAAATATTAAAAAAAATTAATGTTACCTGCAAATACTTATTAGTTTTTTTAAACACATTTTGTTTAATAAATAACTTAATAATTATTTTCAGTTATTAAGGTTGTCAATTATGATAAGATATGGAATTAATTTTACAAGTGTTTGATAGGTTATCTATATTATATTATATTATATTGTATAAATATAAGAGAAGGTGTTTTTGGTTGGTGAACCATTCAGACTTTTTGATTGGATTTTGAAAGTCATATTAACGTGTTGACTAATCTTTCATTAACTTTTAATTAACTAATTGATTTCTTAAAAATTAAATCTACAGTCGTATATGTGAACTCGGTGAATTAGTGTAAATCGAGCTGGATAAATCATGTACAACGAGCTCGAGTGATAATTAATACTCGTACATAAAATGATTGATGGAGTCAGTTTCGCAAAATTAGGCCAAACTCCCCATACTGGGTTTATTAAATAGTATAAAAACAAAATGTATGGGCAAAAGAAATTTATTGGGTCGACCCAATGTGTGCAAAGACAAGGCCTCTTAAAAAGCTCGCTCGAAGAAAACACGTTAGTATCAAATATCAAGCTCGCTAAAACGATGCCCTTGGGATATGAGGGTAGCTCGCTCGTCGGCTCATCCGAACATGCAAGAAATGGAGTGGGTAGGTAGAGAGCTGAATGACAGTCACTGGAAGAAGAAGATTCGAAGATATTCTACCTAAATAAATTAGGAAAACATGTAAATTATGATCGGTAATTGAGCGATCGATCAATTTAGTCGGACGAATAAAGAGAATCTAAATTATGAAATGTATTAGACCCTATTATGATACAATTTAGCATCAATAATATACTCCCTTTTCAAATTATATCTTTCTCTCTTGTTTTTTATTTTTTTTTTCCGATCAATTAGTTCGTCTTCTTCGACTAAATACGGATGCCGGCCATACCCTCTTGAGGGTATGTTAGACTCGACCACATTACTGTAATTAATTTATTCACTTTATGGCCTTTTTTTCTTTTTGTCACAAAATATCTATTATTTATTAAAAAAAAAAAGAAAACTTGTATTTTTTGTTTATTTTTTTAATAGTGAAAATGAATTATATACGTGGCACTTGAGTTGCAATAATGGAAGAGAGAGTAAAAGTGTAGACAAGTAGTCCACGCTTCTATCAAATATCAATGGCGTTTTTTTGTTGGTTCTCAGTGTCTTATCTTCCAACCTAAAGGGGACCTCTCCAAACAGGCCCCATAACTTAAAACACTTTTCAAAGATTTATTTTTTATTTTTTATTATTTATTTTAATTTTAATTTATTTATTGAAAAGTTGATTGGCTTTTTACATGCTGTGGTGCTTATTCATTGGTCAATGAAATTTTTCTTATATATACATAAGTGCTTCTCTCTAAAGAAAACCCCTGCATGTTTTTTTGATTTGCTTTGAATGTAAACTTATAAGTGGCCACAAAAAGTTTGATTCAATAATCAGCTTATTTTAATCCGAAATAAAAAAATTGGGTGTTGTTTCACTAATTAATGTCTAATCTAGTCAATAAGCAAAATTAAGTTATTAAATTAGCTGTGATCATATCATGGTTTATATGTCATGCTTTTATTGTCTTGCATGTGGAATAATAATGCATTATTGTATTCTTTTTATACATATAACTATATAAGTAGTGCAAGTGCTTTTGTGCCTCCATGGATTGAGAATCTGTATCTTCTACTTTTAAGTTAATTTGGAAAGTGATTATTCATCACAAGGATACAAGCCACTCCCAACTTATTAACTTGTTTGTCCAAAACTGAGTAGATGCATGCACTCTCACTGTCTTGTTTAGTGGCGAAACCAGTATAGGGAATACTTAGGGGGTCATGGCCCCCAAACATTTTTCAAATTTCTATTATTTTAAAATTACAATCAAATATATATTCTGTTTTTTTTTTGGGAAATAATGAAAAGAAATACCATGATAAAATATCATAAATGAAAAAAAGAAGGAATAAACATAGATCTTGAGATAACAAATTAGCCATGATAATAACAATTATTTAAGGCTAAAAGAAATAAAATAATAATATAATCAAAGATTCTTTAATAAGGGCCCATATCTACCGATATTCCAAAGCACTTTTTCAACTTTCTCCCCTGAGATCGGCCCATAAGGCTAAAATGGTAACAAACACAACAATTTATAAAATTATTAAAGTGCATTATTATTAGGATGAACACCCGACCATTTTTTAATTTTTTTTTATTATTAAAAGTGATTACTGTGGTCATCATGTGGACATAGTATAATATAGTATTAACTATTAACTTAAACCTTTAGCTAAACTTATAAGCTGTTAATAAAAAAATATAAGATATTTAATTGTTTATAAGATTTTATAAATTATTTGGTAATTTTTTTGACAAAGATCTGTTTTATTTATAATAAGCCGTTGGAGAATTTTTTTTTTTAAAGTATTTATATCCCACATTTTTACGTAACATCTTATCAACTTATCAGATGTAAGAATTTATCAGTTATTTAAAATAGGCTTAGACGCTAATAAATTAGCGTTTGCAATACCCAAAATAAATCCTATCATTTGATATTTTGGATAGCTTAAAAGTTTGAAATTCAATTTATTTCCTACCTTTTCAAATTTGAATTAATAAAACATGAAAATAGTTCACGTGCCTTTAGGGGACACGACTCATTAATAGTAGATTAGTTTATATCTCTACCTGCAGCTTAAATTAAAGTCAAAAGGTGAGTGTGTTTATGGAGTGCTTAAGCAAAAGTTAACTATAATTAATTACTAGTAATTAAAAATTAATTGGGGTTAGATCTGGAATTAGGGTCCTCAGGGCTCAGATATCACCTGATCTTTGGATTCAGGTATATTCTTCCCCTGGAGTATGCAATATATATACATACACGAGGAACTTCCATACGCAGCCCATTAACCCCTGAGACGGCCCAACAATACAGTAGGCGCACCTATTCGGTCAAACTGTTCACTCGAGGTATTTTGCCTCCGCTTCTCTTCTAAGCCCTACTTTTTGATATTTCTTCTCGTTCGCTCCTGATTGTACCACTGCATTGAATGAACCCTGACATTTTTCGGCGACGCACCCGTTTGACTATGATGATCGTTGTATTTTGTACTCTAAACCAGAGACAACTTCTATTTTCTACTTATATAGTAAATTGTTTTGTGAGAGACAGATATATAACACACACACAATTTCTTTTTAGTTTCAAGTCTTTGTTCTTTGGTGCTGAGTTGTTGGAGTCACCATTGGTGGGTTCTGGATGAGCGAAAAATGACAAAGGCAACTGAACCGTTAATAACAGAAAGCTAAGACCCTTCATTTGTGGAAGAGGTGCTACTCATAACTCCTCTATTTGTGTTCATTTCGTTCATATTGTTCTTTTCTAGTTCTTAGTCGATCTGTAATCCAAACTCGATATACCCTTTCTCCCATAGGAGATCCTTGTAATGCTACCAATGAATAAGTAAATAATTTAGGAATTTATTTTCCTATTGAAACAATCAATTTTATTTACAGGAAGATATTTAGGAACTTAATTTAGGATGAATGAAAGTAGGTCTCGTGGATGACACGTTCTTCATAATTTTTCATCCCAATTTTCTCTTATCTTGTTTGTTTGTTTGTTTGTTTGATTTATATACACATTAGGCCAGCATAAAATATCAAAATTAAGGATTGATTAATTATAAGCTCCATAACAGAAGTCACCACTTTCTAGAATATAATATAATTATAACATAATTAATCATGCTATAAGGCGTGCCATCAACGCTACAGCCGATTATCAGGAACACACATTACAAACTCTTAATTTAAAATAGGGCAAATTGCAGTTTGCCCCCTCAAAAAATGCCAGTTTTGCACTTTCCCCCCTCAAAATAGAAAAATGAGACTATCCCCCTTAAAAATATATAACTTGGTGCACTTTGCCCCAAATGTGTATTCCCGGTTTATTTCTCACCGAATGAATTGTTTATATGTCATTTTACATCTTTCTCTTGAGAATCCTCCTTTCAGAGTTAAGTAGGGTTCCCAAATTAACAAAATTATCTTCCCAAATTGATGATATTCGCTTCCAAGTTAGACGAAATTTTCTTCCAAATTCAACAAAATTTGTTCTTTGTTCTTCTTAATCATTGTAATGTAGGGTGAAAAAGGATTAAATGACATTTAAAGCCTTAAAAGATGAAATTACGCTTCCAACTTACTCAAATCCGACAAGAATTAGCTCGAAAATACACATTTGGGGCAAAGTGCACCGAGTTATATATTTTTAAGGGGGAGAGTCTCATTTTTCTATTTTGAGGGGGGAAAGTGCAAAACCAACATTTTTTGAGGGGGCGAAGTGCAATTTGCCCTTATTATATAAAATAAAAAATAAAAAGTCAATCCTTTATATATAAATAAAAATAAGCTGCAGAGTTTTTCATTGCACTCAATTCCTCTTTCAATGGACAACGAACAACATCACCCTCATTGGTTCACTATGAGCCCGATACTAGTCGGCTTGTTCGGCGTTTTGGCCGGAGTTATAGTAGTCGCAATTTGTCACTGCATAATCACGAAATGCAATACTACGCAAAGGTCAAATGCGACTTTGAGTAACAACAACCATGCAAGCGAGTCTAGTGTTAGTAGTAGCACGATTATGGCGCATTCGACTATACGAGTGATTGTGGAATCCAAGGATTCGAAAGAGAGTGTTAGAGATGATGTGTGCGCAATATGCTTAGGCGAATTCAGACAAGGGGAACGCGTTCGCGTGCTGCGCGAATGCGCGCATATATTCCACGTGTCATGCGTTGATAAGTGGCTTGGAAATCACCCTAATTGCCCCTTGTGTCGTGCATGTGCCGTTCCTTCTCTGTCACGTTTTAATTCAGATTTCTCCTCGGCACAAATGAACGTCAATGTAGTGTGAATAAATCAATAAATTATAAATATAAATATAGTACAAAGTTCTTTTTGATTAATTTGCTAATGCTTTTTTTGGTGAGATTGTCCTTTTTTTTATTTAATTTTTTTTATAAATAAAATAACTCAAATATTAGTGTAAATACAAAAAAATGGTCATTAGCACAAAGAATACGCAGACCCAAATTCTTTGTAAATTGAATACAGAGAGGATGTATAGTAGAGGCCCAATATTTGTTGGGCCTAAAATCTTTGTAAGAAAACATTTCATTTTCTTTAATTAATTTGAAATTAATTAAATAATCAATAATGTATAATAAATTTTGGAACATATTAAATTTAGGAATATAAATTAAATTAAACTAAATTATTCGTGTTTGATCCATGATGACTAAAAGCATAAGTAAATTAACTTAGTTAGCTAAGTTGGAAACTATTTTCTTTTTCCTGAAAAAAAAAATAAAAAAATTGGACGCTGACTCGATTATGATTTATTGACATTAATATGAAATTACTAAAATTGTCAATTTGTGGTGCTATTTATTTATTTATTTTTTGAAAAATAGATAATATAGCTTAAATTATTGAGATAATAGAGCACTAATATTCCGCCGACAATCTAAAATCAAATCATTATGTCGAGGCTCCGACCAATTCATATATATATAATTTTTTTTTCTTTATTACAGAGAATTTTTTTCACCAACTCTTTTTGCCTTTCCCCTTTCTCCTTCTAATCTACGCTAAATCCTCGACGAATTCCTAATTACAAACCCCCAATTTTTCTTTTTCAAGAAACCCAAAAGAAGTAGAAAAGAGTAATGAAACGAGCTCACATAAATCGAAAATGCTCGCTGCCAATTATCTCCGTTTCGATTTCTGCTGTGATACTGATTTTCATCTTCACTCTGTCCCACCCCAAACCCACCAATTCTTCTTTCCCGACTTCGAAATCAGTTGACTCCGCCGATTCCTCGCCGGAACTGCCGCGGTTTGCGTACTTCATCTCCGGCACAAGCGGCGACGGCGGGCGGCTGAAGCGGCTGCTTCAGACGTTGTACCACCCGCGGAATTACTATCTGCTCCACCTGGATTTGGAGGCCTCCGACGCCGAAAGGCTTGACCTTGCCAAGTATGTCAAGTCTGAATCAGTAATTAAGGAGTTCAAGAATGTGATGGTTATGGGGAAGGGTAATTTGGCCACTCCCAAAGGTCCGACGACAATGGCGTCCACACTGCACGCGATTGCGATTCTGTTGAAGCGGGCGAAGCACTGGGACTGGTTCGTCAACATTGGAGCCTCTGATTATCCGCTTATGCCGCAGGATGGTCAGATTTTTAGCTCTTTTTGTTTGTGCATGCTACCTGTTTGATATATTGCCTGTGAGAGAATTCGAGTTCCGATGTGCCTGTTTGAATGCACGAATATGCGGTTCTCATCTTCGAATGCTGAACTTTGTATTTGTTTCTCGAAATCGTTTGTACAAGGTTGTCAGATTTTTAGCTCTTTTTTGTTTGTGTATGCTACCTGTTTGATATATTGCCTGTGAGAGAATTCGATTTCCGATGTGATTCTATACTAATGTAGTGGAAGTGTATGTTTGAATGCTGAACTATGTGTTTGTTTCTCGAAATCGTTTGTACAAGGTTGTCTGATTAGTGATTACGATATATCAAATTTGATTCTAACAATGTACAATCTTGTTTCGTTTGTTTCAGATATTCTGCACATATTCTCGTACTTGCCTAGGGATCTGAATTTCATCGAGCATAGTAGTGACTTGGGTTGGAAAGAGTGAGTGAGCCCTTTAATAAAAATGCCCTCAACTCGTCTAGACGAGTGTTTTCGTCTATCGAGATGCTGCTTCATTTGTTAATGTAGTTGTTATATACATATATATTTTTCTAAAAATACGCTCTTTTTTCGCTTTCATTTGCAGACAACAAAGAGCTAGGCCTATAATTATAGATCCTGGATTGTATCACTCGAAGAAATCCGGTGTGTTTTCGGCCAAAGAAAAACGATCGTTGCCCGTTTCTTTCAAGCTATTTTCAGGTAATCCTCAAACCTTTTTTTACTTATTGTCGTTGTTTCGACATTCAACGACTTTTTAGATTCCGAATACAGAATACATATAAAATCCGACCAAGCTTATGTTTTTCGTTTTCCATCATTTGGTAGGATCCGAAATGGTGGTTCTTTCAAGATCGTTTCTCGAGTTCTGCATATGGGGGTGGGATAATCTCCCACGCACACTTCTAATGTACTACACAAATTTCCTGTCTTCTTCCGAGGGCTACTTCCACACGGTAATGTGCAACCACAAACACTATCAGAAAACAACGGTCAACCACGATTTGCATTACATGAAGTGGGACGAACCCCCGAAGGAACAGCCTATGAATCTGACCGTGCTAAATTTCGAAAGCATGGTCAAAAGTGGGGCCCCCTTTGCTCACAAGATTTCCGAGGATGACCCTGTTCTTGATAAGATTGATAGGGAAGTATTGAAAAGATCCAAAGGGCGATTTACGCCCGGTGGGTGGTGTGTAGGAAGTGTTATTAACGGGGTGAAAGGGGATTCTTGTTTAGTTTATGGGAGTGGCGATGCAATTAGGCCTTCTTTGAGTTCGAAAAGATTGGAGAGACTTGTAGCTTTGCTTCTCGATTCCGATAATTTACGATCTAAACAGTGTAAATAATTTTGAAATGGCTTCGATTTTTAGTTCATCTTGTTGTATAAAAGTAATATATATGACGTCGTTATGTAAGTGTGATTGTCGGGCATCCGTTCAAAGATTGCATAGTAAAAGATAACAAATAACCTCAATAATTTCGATTATTAAAGAGATTTAAGAGTTATTCTGCATGAAAATAAAATGAAAAACGAACAACCTCACTTTAGAACAGAAATTTCAGAAATGTGTCACCCGAAAAAGTGGACGGTTCGGTAGAAAAGTGGAAATCAACGGCCAAGATCAAGAATCGAGAGTCTTCGGAAGGTTTGATCGGATTCGAGTGGGCTTAAGTACTGGGTTTCTGAATAGTCGGGCCGCCGTAGGGAATTTGGGTTAATGGGCTGAATTCCCAATAATTCAGTTGGGCCCAAAACCAAACAATAATACTTTGGTAAGAATATTTATGGTTTATCTTATTTATTTTGTTTTTTAGCTGCCTTTTGCTGTATTCCCTCCGCCAAACTCGGCCTTTTCTTTTCTCGATTATTATTCTTATTCCGAAAATGTAATGTAGATTATAGTACAGCACCATGTTTGAAATTGAGATTTCTGAGGATATCATGCAGTTGGTCCAAGAATTTATATGCATGCTTTCTGCTATAAATATTGAAATTGAATTTTAATTCCTTGATTATTGTTAAATTGAATTGTGATCATGGAGACGTGTACGTATATATATAATTATTAATTAATTAAAATCACAAGTTCGCTATTTTTAACGTGTTTACAACACTTTGAAATTGATTTTACATCCATTCCAATTTGTGAAGATAATCATATATTTTATTTATTTATTTTTTTTAAAAGAGAAGCTAAGAAAAAAAAAAAAAAACAGTCAGTCTCGATAGGCACGTCTTTTCTGTTATAATCTTTTTTCCAGTTTCGAGAAATGAATCTGATTCTGTACTATAATAAAGTTTGAATTCAATATATTTAAGTTTAACCGAAATTGCTTTATTGAAATATATTTTTATTCATTTTTTGGCAAATTTGGTTTTCTATATCTCATTTAAAAATAAAAATTACATCCTTACAGTACACATCATTAATTTATGGTTTTTTTTGTTTTAATCAATCTTCTTTGTACGATTAATGTTTTGGCCATTTCATCACCTCCATCAGCTGTTTAACAATTTATAAATCAATTTACCAAAGTTGGGAAATTAAAATATATATAAACATTTTAAAAAAAAATAGGAATAATAATTAATACTAAACTTGAAGTTGAAGCAACCATACAAATATCCCAGAATGTACTACTGTTTGCAGAGGATCCACCACCTCACCTTATCAGCTTTCTCTTTTTGCATCAAAATTGCCACCCTCATATAAAATACTAACATTTTTATATATATACATAGAGAGAGAGAGAGAGAGAGAGAGAGAGAGAGAGAGAGAGAGAGAGAGAGAGAGAGAGAGAGAGAGAGAGTAGCTAGTATAGTGTGCAAGTAGTCCCATGCAAAAGAATAAAGTTAGATAGATGGAAAAATAAAGAGAGTGGGTGTGGGGAATGAAAACAGAAACCCCAGCCCAGAATTAAAGTTTCTCTTGGTCGGGACACCACACAATACTACTATTTATTTCAATTAATTTAAATTTTTAATGTATTCAATATGATTTTAGATAAATATAATATACGTGTGTGTGTGTGTATAAGATTAATCATTTCAAGAAAAAGTAACACTAAAATTGAGCCATAATTAATGGTTTGCTTAATGCTTGTGTCAAACTATATATATTAAGATGAGAACAAGCCAACCCCACACTATCAATCATGTGCTCACTCTCTCTCTCTAAAATATTACTAGAAATATATATATATATATATATATATATATATATATATATATATATATATATATATATATATATATATATATATTGGCAAATAAAAAAATTTCCACTTTTTCCATGCAATCACAGCAATTCCACCACAAAGAAGCTTAAAGGCTAAGTAATTTATAGTACCTCAGCATCCATCAGTTATCCTAAAATAATTAATTAGTGCGATAGAATAATTAATTAATATTAAATTATTAAACAAAACACACATAAGCGTACACGATGTTCGATTGCTGTTCTTCCCCTCTTCTGAGCCATCTCTGCCATGGCGCAATTAGTGAACTCGACCCAAATTAATTAACATACTAAGATCTTATTTAATTGGAAAGATTAGTCATTATAAACTAATAAAATAAGTAGACTTTGCTTAATATAATGTTTGGTATCCCCATTAACTTGTCGGGTCGACCCGCAAGTCCAGTATAAAATAATAGGATTTTCATAGAATGTTTAATTTTATCTTGGTTAATCTTATTGTGTCAAGCAAATGAGTATAATTTATTAGTAACTTACACTAAGAAAAACCCTAATTATTATTTAGTGTGTGTTTGTGAAAAAAAATTAATTAATTAATAAACATATATCATCCTCTCGAAACCCTAAAAAGAAATAAAAACAAAATTAGACAGAGTGAAAACAAATTAGTAACTGCTTGGTGTTTTGTGTGTGTGTGTATGCTTTCTCTATATAAATATATACAAGCATAAAGCTCATAGCTTTATTTTAGCTCCTATTATTCTCATTCTCCCCTTTATTATTCTTTCTTTTCTTTTTCCTCTCTCTCTCTCTCTCTCTCTCTCTCTCTCTCTCTCTCTCTCTCTTGTTCTAAGCCTCCATTTGATGTGATTCTCCACTACAGCACCAAAGAAACCACAAAACCTTTACAAAAGAGAAAGCTAAAGATCTACAACAATGGTTTTTTCTTCCATTCCAGCTTATCTTGATCCCTCCAACTGGCACCAGGTTTTTTAGGGTTTTTTCTTTTTTTAATTCCTTTTTTTTCTTTTTTTTTTTACTTTTGATTTTATTTATCATATGCTTTCATGGTTTAGCTTCTTTGCAAGAAAAAAGCAAAAAAGAAAAATTCAAAAGACAAATATTCCCATGGTTCTTTATTTTTCATCAACTATTAATTTGTTACCATACTTTATAAATTTTCTTGAATATACCTCATGTATATGTGTGTGTGTGGTGTGTTTTCTTTTTCTTGCTTTGCTTTTATTTTATTTTAATTTTTTTATTGAATGATTTTTATGTAGCAACAAAGCCATCAAATAATTGGGAGGAGCAGCAGCAGTGGAAACCCTTTACTTCCACCACCACCACAGCCGCCAGGGCCGCCGCAGCAGGGGCCGCCACCGCCACCACAACATCCTCAGCAGCCGCATGGAGGAGGCGGAGCTGGATCCGTCCGGCCCGGATCCATGTCGGAGCGGGCCCGTATGGCGAATATTCCGATGCCGGAAACATGCCTCAAATGCCCCCGTTGCGATTCGGCGAACACAAAGTTCTGCTACTTCAATAACTACAGCCTAACCCAGCCGCGCCACTTCTGCAAGACGTGCAGAAGGTACTGGACTAGAGGCGGCGCGTTGAGAAACGTGCCGGTCGGCGGCGGCTGCCGGAGAAACAAGAGGAGCAAATCCTCCTCCAGCTCAAAGTCTCCGGCGAGCAGCGAACGGCAAACCAGTACCAATCCCACTTCAACAAGCACCATTTCCACAAACAATGGCGGCGCCGCCGCTAATAATAATATGCTTCCACCGCTAAGATTCATGTCTCCTCTAGGTCAACTAACTACAGACAACTTCGCCGGCGACATGGGTTTGAACTACAGCGGAATGACGACGGCAGCTCCTCTGGTGGGTACGACACACGAGATGAACTTCCACGGTATTACCAGCAATCTAATGGGTCCCACCGGAGGTCTGGCCGCTTCGCTTATGTCATCAGGTGATCACGGCGGCGGCAGTATTGAGCCGTGGCGGCTGCAGCAGGTTCAGCAGTTCCCTTTCTTCGGCGGCGGGTTAGACCCAACTTCGCCGGGGATGTACCAATTTTACGGCGGAGAATCGGGGTTTATGGGCGGAGGTCTGCAGGGCGGCGGGAGTCATAATCAGGTGAGGGGTAATAATAAAGGTTCGTCGTCGTCGTCGGTGAAGATGGAAGAAAACCCAGCGGAGCTGAATTTATCGAGGCAGTTGTTAGGTGGATTCATGGCGGCAGGAAATCATGAGCAGTGGATTAATAATAATAATACAAGCAACATAAGTACCCCAGCTGTTAACTGGACTGAACTATCAAGCAATAATTTCAGCTCTTCTTCCACCAGCAATCCAGTTTAGAAATCTTGACCCAATTTATACGTACATATATATATTATATATATTTCAGTATATATATGTGTGTTTCAAGAAATATTGATGGAGATTGGAAGTTTTATCTGTGAAAGAAAGCTTGACTGAAAATTACTGTATGTGGCGGCAGAAAAGTGATGAACTCCCTTGTAATATATCTATGAGCTAGGTGCGGGCGGGCCGGGCTTGTGCGAAGATCGGAAGCTAATTAAGTGTTTGTTGGCCGGCGCCTGAGTATAATTAGTCCGGCTCGGCTATGGACGGGCTGGAAAACCCTAGATTGATCACCGGTAGGTTTTTGTTTGTTTTGTTTGTTTGTTTGTTTGTTTATTTTGATTTGTAGCCTAATATATAATATATAATATGTTTTGATCTTCCTGAGAATGTTAAGACAACGTAACTTGAATATGTTATTTCTTGTATGTGTGTGTGTGAATATATTGTGTGCCCTAGTTTACTCCTAGCTTCCAATCTTTCAGATGAAAAGAATATTAATTAACCTTTAATAATTCATTTTAAAATATTCATATATAGCATATTCCATAATCCATTACTACGAACCATAATTTTTCGTTAGCTAGTTTTATTTCTCTATAAACACTTATAAATATATATAATTCATGAATTTTCCGATGCACCTTTTAATAAAGGAGTAATTCGCTTCTACGCGAGCTAGTGCATGGACTAATGTGAGTAAACTGATCATCCATATGCATGTTAAGATTTGAATCTGATTTTCTTTTTGAACTAATAATTTTCTGTATATATATATATATATATATATATATATATATACTTGGAAACTGACCGAAAGAGAGAAACGACGACCTCCTCTTAATATTCTTGCAGATAAATTACTGTTTGCCCTAATAAATTATGTGTTTCTGTTGTCAAGAGAATTCGAATACAAAAACCTTTAAATTATAGGGTTTTATGCATGTTGAATTAAATATACATGATGCTTATAATTATATTCATATCGAAGTTTGCAATTTCCTGAGAGACAGTACTTTATATATGATGTTGAGCTATTTTAAGCTCGAGCAATAATCGCTTTCTTTAGATAGGATTGAAGGTGATCACATTCTTTACCACGGTTAAATCCATGTAGAGCCAGTTTTTTTATATATAAGGGTTTATTTAATTAACACAACATTGCCAATATATTCAGGCTATATATATATACATGATGTAATTAAACAGGTTGGATAAATGTCTGTGCATGACCTCAGGATGATCATTGTATGCATGGTATTAGTAGAATCACAAATTAAATGAAATAATTAATAATCTATATAGTTAGCTCCAATGCTACCTACCTATATACATTAATGAATATTGTAACCGAAATAACTATTAATTAATCTTGAGCGTTTAATCAGAATATCTAGGAAGAGGTTATAAGTTGCATTTTCACTTCCCAATAACTTCGTCTCACTGTGAGAGAGTAGAGAGGGAGAGATCTAGAGAGAGAGAGAGAGATACGTGGAGAACTTTTGAATATTATGTAGAGATGATCGATGATGACGATTAAGGTACAAACCTCGAGAGATTGGACAAAAGTCTCAAAAGACGACCCGACCCTGAAGCAGAACTACTCATCAATTTCATGCTGTAAATATATATATCATTCCTTATTCCAATAATAATTCCTAACCCCCAAAAAAAGTGTTCAACAACGTAACAATTAAAGCAAAAAAAAAGTTAGTTAGAGAAGAGAATCCTCGATTTCTGTTCTGCAAGAATAATCACGTAAAGACTGCAGTACTGCACACCATTTATAGAGTGTTATATAGTACTGATGATTGATGTCTTGAACACAACAAGCCCAAGATATGTTATGAGAGATCTAGAGAGAGAGAGAGAGCTAGAGAGAGAGAGGGGTTCCTTATGTACTGATACGATGATAGATCTGTTGTAATTAATTTACTTTTAAAAATTGTAGTAATATTGATCATGTTTTTGACAGAACAACGTTACCGGTTACTGTGTTGTTAATTGTGGCTGTTATAGGATGAAATAATAGTACTGATAATAATAATAATAATAATAATAATAATAATAATAATATAATTAGGCATCTCTTTGTCCATTAATTGTATAGGTTAATTGAGAGCAAGAAGCTAGTAGTGTGGTTGTGGTTCGTACAAGTGGAATATTTCCTCATCTTATAACAACAACTGATCAACCAAATTAAACGAATCTTTTTATTTGGTATTAATATTATTATTTCATGCACTTTTGTAAGAATCAATCAAAGCCTGCTCCTTACCATAAACGAATAAAGTTACTACCACCCTCCCACCTCACCACCACCACCACCACCACACATTAATTAATTAACCCAATTAGTATTTATAACATTAATTACCAGAGTAAAATAGTATATATTTGGACACTTTATATATGCATGGGGGTAATTATATATATTGCAATTTGGCCTAATCATTTTTATACTAGCTATATGTACTAATTAGAACACTGATTACGTACGTTGGAATGTTGGGCTCGGAAATTCAAGCCAGGTCTTGCTATTTGCTCAATAAATTCCTATATTAATCTACACACACACTGACACACAATACTGGTGTGGTGTGTGTACAGAAGGCCATGCAGCTTTAGTTTTTCGCTTTTTACAACGTTCTTTGTAATAATAAATTAAAAATATTGGTGAAAATTAATATAGATACAGAGAGTGTAATACTATATAACAATAAGTAGTGGTAAAGTGTAAGAGATATATTGAGATTCCAAATAATATATAGGTCATTGTTCTCACGTTGCCCCTCATCTCATAAAACATGTGTCCCTCGAATCTGATTCATCAAATCATCATGTAATCGATCGAATATTCTACTAGTAATTACTATATTTTACTTTTAACAATCAGTTAAAGCTGCATTTCACAATTAAATTTTGATTTCATTTCTCGAAAAGTTAATTTTATTAAATATTTCTTTCTAATTAATGAAAATATTGAATTATTAATTTTGAGCCAATAGATGATTACCGGCCAAGGAGATGAACTTATATAATTAGTTAAAGTTGGGATGGGGCTCCACCAATTGCATCAAAAGCGAAGATGATTTTCCATACAAACAAAGGGGCACTCTACTTTTTAGTTTACTATAGTATATTCTATTAAATTTATTCTTAACTGTTTTTTTTTAGCAAGGAAAAATATTTATATATTAATAATAACTGGCATTTTATAATTTTAATCCAACATTATTGGCAAATTGATGAAACGAGAAAGCGAAAGATTATATTCAAAATCACAAGAGGATAATTTGAGGTACTCTTTTTGGCTGGTTATCTATGACTAATGGTATTTAATCAACAAAGGCAAAAGCTATCTAGTCTTTGTTGATAGGCATGTTTCCAGCATCCTATGTTTCCCTTCTTCTCCTTTCGACTTACGTATGGCAAACGGGCGGGTATGGGGCGGGTCTTGCAATCCATGTCCCTGCCCCCCCCCCTCTAGAATTCCACATCCCGTCAAAATCCCCAGATTCTATGAATTTGGATCCGCGGACTCGCCCGGTAAAATCCCAACGGGTACTCGCCCCTCTAAATTCTCAATTATTTATTTATTTTTATTATTATTTTAATATAAACGCAATCTACTTATAATTTAATGACTTATGTCAAAAAATAAATCAACAAAGTATAAATTTGACTTCATATCTCATACAAAATCCCATAAATTAAAAATATACATCATGTTTTAACAAATAATTATTAAATATATATAAATAATATATGTAAGGCGGGTGCGGTGCGGGTCCACGGAGTGGGTACATACATACAAACCCATCCCATCCCCAACTCGTAAAAAAAAATTGTCAATCCCCATCCCCGCCCCATATTTTTTTAGGCCAGATAATACTTGGAAATGTAGGGTTGGGGCGGGTCGAGAATCCATCGGGCGGGCCAAATTGTCATCCTAATTTCAACTCCACACGTTTATTAGGCCAACTAATTGCTTTTAAATTAACTCAATATCTAAGTAGGGATCTCAAACAGAACATAAATAAAAGCCCAAAAAAAGAATTGGTGCAATTATTTTTAGGTCAATTTGACAATAATGGGACATTAGTTATACAATAGATCACATAACTAATTAATTATACTTCTTTTTCATGCTTTTGGTAGTGCGTTGTCGTTTTGTTAATGCAAAAAAACAAAAAAATCGTGGGAATGAATTGATTGTGGAATAATAATATGCGTGAACGAGTAAACGCTCAAGCCATATCGTCCACTTGTTGTTTAGTGGTTTGGTGTTATTTTCGTGGTCGTTCTCAATCTCTACATGCATGCATTTTATATTATTTGCGTCGTGATCCCATGCACTATCCATCTCGCTTGCGTACGTGAACAACCACTTTGTTTTTCCCTTTTTTATTATTTATTATTTTTTTATTTATTATTTATTTATAATTATTATTATTATTATTTTATTTTTTATTATTATTATTATTACTAGTTGACGTGGAAGGTCAACAAAGTCAAAGCCACATTCGTATAATATTCAATTGGGCTTCACCCTTTTCACACTCAGCTGGGCCCAATGGACTACAGTCATTTAATTAAAGTATTAATCACTTGATGGATTGAAGTTATTTTTTCCTTACATTGCAAGTAAAATGATTTTTAGGGCAAATTATGGCTACTAGGCGGTAAAATATAATTACAAAAAAACTCTCTCTTGTTTGTATAATTATAACCAATCTATAACTATGTATTGTCTTACATATTTATCTTTACAAATTTACCTAGGGGTGGTCATTCGGTCGGTAAACCGATTTAATCAAACCGAACGAAAATTTGTACATGCCGACTACCGAACCAAACCCTAAACGGTATGAAATTTTGGTGTACCGTAATTTCTGTAAATATGAAAGGTGTTTTTTGTAATTTGACCTTACATCAGGGGTTAGTCGTAATTTGCCCCTTTTTTTAAATATTAAATTATTATTTTTCGTTATTATATAAGCAAGATCTAGATAATAATATGAATGGACCAAAATCGAATGACTTTAACTGAAGGCTATGGGACCATTGCAAATTGGGAACAATTTCTGCCTTTTTCTTTTCTTGATTGCATAGTGACGTAGCCATTGGACCACGTGTACTATATATATTTTTTTCTTTTTTGTCCACGTGTACAACCAGTCCCACCAAAATATTTATGCAATAATGAATGCTAAATATATAAAATAAAACTGCTGCTTTTCTTAATAGCAAAGGAGAACAAAAGACGCCACAAACTTTTTTGACACAAAGTCGTTGTATATTCAACCACGCTTAATATAGTTAAAGCAAATATTTTTTTTTTCTTTTTTTGTTTACTTCTTCGTTAAGTGTCTTCTACGTATCTTCGGTTATTTCTATGATACGTCCAGTGAACATTATACCTGGTGATTGTTTACCGTTGATCTATACATACCAATGTAGGTGCGTATTTGTGCGTATATGAATGTCAAAGATCTATCCAATGTCGCATATAATAGAATAGACCCATATTTTCGATGACGTTTGACTTGAATAAATATTTATGAACAAATTACTTGCAAAAAATTAATAACTTCAGCCCAACAAAATAATTATATAAAGTTTGGGCGAGAGTCCAATTGGAAACACCCATTTATGGTGATCTCGGCCCATGGAACAACCCAACTATGTATTCGGATCTATATGGCTTCTAGAAGTTTATTCTTTTATTATTAATTTGAAATTTTATATTTGGTCTAGTTTTATATAATAAAATATCCAAAGGGATTATGAACCAAACATCGTGAAAATGAACCGAGTTGGAATTGGTCCTCAAAAATTTTGTCGAGTTCGAGCTCCAACTCCAGTTCATCGAACTTGTAGACTTGTAGTTTTGAAATTGGAAAACTATTATATAATATAGGGTAAATTACAAACACCCCCTGAGGTATGGTCAAATTACAAAAACCCCCCTCTTGTTTGGATAATTACATCTACCCCCTCAACTATAATTTTTTCTTACACCTCCACCCTTATAGTGCCAAATTCAACATAATCATCTAGATTCCGTGAAATGTGCTCTAGTTTGTACTCATTTTGTGTAAAAATACAGTTTTCGATGCACCACAAACTGATATATACAAGCTAAAAATCACGTATTATGATCATTTTGCTTCATAATGTAGAGTTTGAATGGGATAATACGGGTACAAAAGTGATAATATTCCATATAATCTCGAAGATTCCACTAAATTTTAGGAGTTGAGGGGGTGGTTGTAATTATCCAAACAAGAGGGGTGTTTTTGTAATTTGACCATACATCAGGGGTGTTTGTAATTTACACTATAATATATATACACACACATGGTTTTATTAGTTTAATTATGTTTGATTTAAAAGAAAGATATTTGTGTGGAGGAGTCAATGGGCAAAGCATCAAAGTCAAGTCTGCAGTCTGGATCTAAAACCAATTTGTCAAACAACTTCTGCTATTAATTCCATTCATTAATTAGGCCCTATTTTTTGACGTTTGTCACAGCAGCCAGAATTTTCTTCTTTTCTTTTTTGGAATAACAAAATAATATTATTTGATTGGAGAGATTAGTCTTTATTAACAGAATAATAGGGCTTTCTTTGACTTTTGATATTTTTAATAAATTGTCGAGGGTCGACACACAAATATTATGTTATCATGTATCATGCCTCGTATTACCTTTGAATGGGGATTTTTTTTTTTTTTTTTTTTGGATGTTCTGGAGTTTGATAAAATAATAACAATTAGATTATTTATTTTATTTTAAGTAATCTTACCAAACTAGGCCTTAAGAGTAGAATCAAATTGGAAAGCAGACATGAATAAACCCGAAATATTATAGAATTTCCATAAATTAAGGGAATAGAATCTAGCATTTAACTCGAGATTAGCCTAATCACAAAAGTTCCTACTTTTTTAACATTGATCTCCAAATTGCCCGAAAAGCTGCCCGAACATTCACCAACCAGGCAAAGTGAACTGCCCGAAATCCCTTCCGGTCAGTCCGAATTCCAAACATCACTTCTACTTTTGATTACTTCTGTTCCCCACCACGATTCCATCATTTCCTCCAACCACCACCACCACGACGCTACACCTCCTCCGCCGTGGTGGGTGGCGCGTGGAATCGAATCAGTTCATATAATGGGGCAGGGGCTGAGCTGCAGCGAGTACGAAGTGAGCGAACTCTTCACGAACGCTGTTCAAAACGGAGAGCTCGACGCCGTTGTAGCAATGGCGGACAAATACCCAAATTTGCTTTCGCTTAAAACTCCTCACGGCGGGCTCTCCGCCCTTCACTTGGCGGCTGCTAATGGCCGGATCGAGGTCTGATTTTTTTTTTTTTTTTTTTTTTTTGTGATCTTGTTGATTTTGTATTTTGTTATAACTCGCTTTCTCGATTAGCCTTTATATATATATATATATATATATATATATATATATATATATATATATATATATATATATATATATATATATATATATATAATGGTGGATTTTGCATATCGTAGGTTCTTTCAATGCTTTTGGATCGATTTGAAAATCCAGATATATTGAATCGACACAAACAGGTCAGTGAATATGAATAATGTTTTTTTTTTTGTAATTTTTATGTTTTTTTTTTTAAATATTAATTTGATTAAAAAAAATGCAGTCTTGTTAATTATTAGCTCAGGTATTTGTCTTGTTTGGTTTACTAAAATTTGTGGGTTGTGATTGGCTTAGACTCCATTGATGTTAGCTGCTTTGCATGGAAAGATTTCCTGCGTCGAAACGCTGATTCAAGCCGGAGCTAATGTACGATAATCATCAATATAATCAATCGATCTTCTATATGTATATATATACGCGAATATGCGTAATTTGATGATGGATATTTTGGTGGTGAATTTTTCAGATTTTGTTGTTTGATACGTTATATGGGAGAACATGTTTGCATTATGCAGCTTACTATGGTCATTCGGATTGCCTCAAATCGATTCTTTCCGCCGCTAATTCCACCACTGTTGCTCAATCTTGGTAATCGTTTTTTTCGGTTTTTTTTTTGTGTGTGTCTCTTTCTTTTTGTTGTAAGTTTTTGATTGGATGGAATTTTGCAGGGGATTTTCAAGATTTGTTAATATAAGAGATGGAAGTGGTGCAACCCCGTTACACTTGGCAGCCCGTCAAAAACGAACCGAGTGTGTTCACATTCTGTTAACCAGCGGTGCTCTCGTTTCTGCTTCCACTGGTGGATATAGGTATTCTTTTTTTAATATTTTTTTTATCAATTAAAAAAAGTGATAATGAAGATGTAATTTGCAGCTATCCAGGTAGTACACCACTGCATCTAGCTGCGCGTGGAGGCTCGTTGGACTGTGTTCGTGAATTGCTTTCTTGGGGTGCCGATCGTCTTCAAAGAGATTCTTCCGGGTAAAAAAAGTTTTTAAGATTAGTAAAAAAAAGATTATTCGATTGGTTTGATTAATTTTCAAGATTAGTGAAAAATGGATTCTTGGATGGACTGTTTGCAGGCGAATACCTTACATGGTTGCAATGAAGCACAAAAACGAGACGTGTGCGGCTTTATTAAACCCTTTGGCACCAGAGCCACTAACTTGGCCTTCACCATTGAAGTTTATTAGTGAGCTCAATCCCGATGCAAAAGCCTTGCTCGAGAAAGCCCTAATCGAAGCCAATAAAAACAGAGAAAAGGCAATCTTGATGGACACACCTTCTCGATTACCATTCTCAAGTTCTGTTGACATTGTTGATGAATCCGAGGTATGAAAAAATCCGACCTAAGATAGTTTTGAATTTTGAAAAATAGCTGTTCAAAGGGTTTGTTCGAAATTGATCATAATTTTCAAGAACAACGACACTTACCTTTTTGTTTCGTGATAAGAATAGGGTTGCCTAGGGTGGAAGTCAGACTGATCGACTAGAATTTGCACTTACCTAGGGTAAAACTAATTCCTATTTAATCTGTTCCAAAAAAGGGGAAATCGAAAAATAAAAATTTCGGAGATTGAAATGAAAAAAACTTATTCCAAAATCTGAAATTTTCGGATCTAAATCGGCGGGATTCTGAAAATTCTAATTTTTGGTAACTCCAAATGTAAAATGCATTAATTTTGATATTATAAGTGTAAATTTCAGGGAAAAACGGAATTTTTCAGGATTATTTTCGGATTGGAAATCGGAATCTCATATGTATTCCAATTCCAATCCAAGCAATTTAAGAAAGATCGGTAATTGGAAGTTTAATTCGGAAAACTTCGTATTAGAAATCGAAGTTTCATGTATATACATATTCTAATTCCAATCCAAAATTTTTGGAAAAATCAAAATTTTAGGAATTCAGAATGTAAAATATTGTTCCAAAATTGGAAATTTTTGGATCATAATCGAAGGGAATAAGAAATCCCGTTCCAATTTATGCCCCCTACATAGTTACTGCACAACATGGTATTGGTTTTCTAATTAGCAAATGATGTGATGTTTAATAAAAGCAACAAGACTGTGACACTTGTTGTATGACAGGCGGGAGATGCTGAGCTGTGCTGCATTTGCTTCGAGCACGCTTGCACGATAGAGGTGCAAAACTGCGGGCATCAAATGTGCGCACAGTGCATTTTAGCAATCTGCTGTCACAGCAAACCCAATTCTTCGAGTGCTGCCAAGAATATCCCGGTGTGCCCGTTTTGTCGAAGCAGCATCGCTCGACTAGTCGTTGCCAGGAGCAAAATAGAGGACGAGATTGAGGTGGAGGTGGGCCCCACAAAGACAAGAAAAACGAGAAAATCATTTAATCTGGGCGAGTGCAGCAGCAGCTTTAAGGGTTTGTCGTCTTTGGGTTCGTTCGGGAGATTGGGTAGAAGTTCCGGAAGAGTTGCTGCGGAATGTGACGACGTGTTTGATAAGAATTTATAATTTTGATCTAGTTCGGATTCAGTTAAATTTCGTGGGATTAATTTCCCGATTATTCCGGCTTAATAAAAGCTCGAATTTAGTGAAAATGTCAATTATTTTGTAATGTACTTAGATATGATGATTCTCTACTGATCAGCTGTTTGGGTTTAACCATGGATCACTTCTTATTTACTCTGTGTGTGTGTGTGTGTGTGTGAGAGAGAGAGAGAGAGAGAGAGAGAGAGAGAGAGAGAGAGAGAGAGAGAGAGAGAGAGAGAGAGAGAGAGAGAGAGAGAGAGAGAGAGAGAGAGAGAGAGAGAGAGAGAGAGAGAGAGAGAGAGAGAGAGAGAGAGAGAGATGAACAGTAATTAAATGCTTAACAGAAGAATTAGGGCAGGCACGTGGAGAATCTTTACAAAGACATCACCATAATTAATGCAGGTGCTATGTATTCACTACTTTTGACCTTAATTAAAAAGATTATACTATTACTCATCAAACTTCAACACAACTGGAGAAGCTGTTAAAAGAAATAAAAATAATTTAATAATCAAATGTTAAATTTAGATGATTAATGAGTAAGATTGCCACACAAACACGAGAGAAGCAACGGGGGTTCCTCCTCGTTCGAGTCAATACAACCCCTCGATCGAGGCAGCTGAGGTGGTGGTGGAGGAGCAATTCGCCCTTCAACAAATAAAGAATTCGGATCCAAAACACGAGAAAAATCATCAGGCCTACCGTAATTGCTAACGCCACCCCTTCTTTCCGCTTCAAGAAAGTGGCCGAGCGAAGGGGCATTGTTGTTATTGTTGTTCATGCTCACGGCATCTGTACTTAGCCTTGAGCACAGTGATAGAAACCATGTTCTTGTTTTATAGTTCCTTTTGTTACGAATCGGTTCGGTCGTTCTTCCTCTATTCGACCTTCTAGAAAGTTCTAGAATGCTCGAAATACCGATTAGGCTACCCAATGTGATACTCTTGTCATGGAAGAAAGAACCAGTTGACTGCAACATATGAACAAACATTAACATATATTATGTTGTCACACCCCATACATTTAATTTTATTTTTTTAATTATTAAATTGTAAAGGGTACCCGAAAATTAAAAGAAAAATGAATTGAAAGCAAGATGATTTAGGGGCATGTGAAAAGATTAAAGTGGATGCACTCCTTTCAACTTTTGTTAGTAAACATAAGCATATGAATTGGTCTGAATCTGACATATACTGAACATGAAACATGCATATAAACAATTCATACACTTATAACTTTTTCAGAGCAATGTTTCTCCTTTAGCTCCACTATTGATGCAGTAACTATCAAACACCATTCACAGAGAAAGAAAAAAAAATTAAATAATAATTCTTATCTTTGTTATTTTGTAGCCAAATACAAGAAGAGTGAAATGACTATTTTGCCCTTGGGGGGAAAAAACACATAATTTGAGATAAAAATGGCATCTTTATCTATGTCTTCTACAGAGACGCATACTCTTCTTGCAGCCAAATACAAGAAGATGAAATGACTATTTTGCCCTTGAGGAAAAAAAAGATGTAATTTGAGATAAAAATGGCATCTTTATCCATGTCTTCTACAGATGATCAAGAAAACAAACATTTAAGTTATTTTTTCCCAAAAAAGAAATGGTGAGTTTATCAATTAATGAACTGTGATTAAGGAAAAACTAATTAAATTACCTCAGTATCAAGATCAGAAGAAGAATCAGAGGAAGAAACAGGGGAGGCAGTGAGTAAAGTATTGAAGGAAAGAGAGCCGTTGACTTCACGATTTCTGACCAGCCCAACTCTCACATTGAGCGGTTGCAGCCCCAACGGCCACCCCTCTTCCTGCATATATATATATACATACACATATACACAGATATTCAATCAATGTAATAAAATCCAAAAACACACACTCAGTGCGTGTGTTTGTGTGTGAGAGAGAAGACAAGAGAAGAGGAGAGTGTACCTGTTGTTGAGCCATAGATTTTCTTCTTCGTGGTTAGTGAGATATGGTGGGGAGGGAAAAGTAGTCAAGTTTTTAACGAAGGAGAGAGGGAGCAAATATTACTTACTGTCATTTTCCTATATACATTGTCGCTATTTTTAGTTTATTTTTTATTATTTTTTTCTTATAAAAGAATATTAAATACTAAGAAGAATATTACACACTTTTCGTTCCTTTTTCTCTCAATATATTAATGGATGGGGACGTTTGATGTTTCATGTAGACAGAGATGGTGGCCTCAAAATTAATTTTATTTTTTTTATTTCAATTGTGAAATAAATAATATGTTAAAATAATAATTATGGCTCTTGTAAAAGAATTGATTTAATTTTAAATTTAAATCAAATTTCATATACATTAAACTCAGTTTAAAAGTTGTTCTTACTAATTAGCCTAAAATTACGGTGTGTGGAATATGGGTTGTATTGTAATCAAGTGCTACCATCTATGCAAGGGTTTCTTAATTCAACCTTTTCCCAAAAAAATTAAAAATAAAATAGTAATGGTGGGGAAAAATTAGTGGTATGAGAATTGAGATGCACTAACAAATACAAGAAAAGTTGGAGGGCTAAATGACAAATATAGCAGATAATGAAGGAATCCCAGTTTGACTGAAACAAAGAATTTCGTTAGCCTAAAGATTCCCCTTTAGCCCAAATCAAACAACTAAATGTCATTATGTGTTTTAAGTAAGTAAGTCCCTCTTTAAACAAAAATTTACATTGAAAAATAAAACATTGAATAATCGAACCATATAAAAAATATAAATATAAATATATATAATAAAAAAATAAAAAATAAAAATAGGGAAAACCGCATTTTGGTAAGACGACAATACAGCAGCATTATTACATCTTGTGGATAAGATAAATAGATAATGTACGAATATAAGACCCTTTTTAGGTGTCTACACCTCCCACTTAAGAAATTACATTTATACTAGTATGTTTAGATTAACATAAATTACATTTTATTAGTGTAACAATCTATAATGCAAAATCCCATATTAAATTCGGTATACAAAAATGACGTACGATCTATGTATTTACCAAGCAAGATGCACGTGAAATGCATAGACCAATCACAATTTAGAATTTAAAAAGTGTCAATTAATAAGGAAATATGATTTTTACTTTTATTTTTTTTATTTCAATTATTTATTTAAGCAAGGGAGCGAAGACTATGGAAGACATTAATGGGACATCGTACCGTCCCTTTACTACACAAAGATCCAATTTTAACAAGCTGTAGTGTCGGTGTGATTAATGATGTTAATTACAGGGGAATCTAGTTAACAAAAAAAAAATTCAAAAGTTTCCTAAAATTAAAAATAATAATAATAATAATAATCCGAAGTAATCATAATGTTATTTCTAATAATAATTAAAAAAAAAAAGTAGTCAAAACTATATGGGGTGTGGGGTCCATTGCACCATTCTTCGAGGCTCCCACAAATTATTGTACACCAACACCACTCACAGTTCACAAAAGATTATCACTTATTTCTATTTTTAGCACACTGTATACCAGAGAAATCAAGATATTAAACATAATTTATGTGAGGGCAATTCAGTAAATTCAGATAACAAAAGCTCGACCTCGAGGTTTCTATGAGCTCGAGCAATTTTTAGTTGTTCGACTAGAACTCGGCTCGTTCATTCTCCTATACGAAATAAATAAATAAATAACTATATCCAAATATGCTACACATTTTATATCAGTAATTTAAGTTCTTTAGAAAGAATAAGAAGCTATTATTCTCACCACGTTAATCAGACAATATTAGCCCACAAAGAGTGTCTTTTGCTTGCACCATAATTAAAGAACGAAAATGTCGATGTTTTCACCTTTACACATAATATTTTGATACATTTGAGTACAATTAATAATGACAGATTATGCAAGGTGGCATACTTTACGAAAGTATGTCGAAATTTTCAGGCCGAGGTTTTTTTTCTTTTTCTTTGACAACACCTACACGAATGAAGAGCCATTCTTTGAGAAAAAATGTATTAAAGACACAACGATTTGTTGTGCATTTAGTTTACATACGAGTATCTTTCCCTCTACTGTGGTGGGAAGAGAAGATTTATAAATTTGCTCCGAATGTGTACTTTTACGAAGTTCAATCATGCATATTTTTCTGCCTGTTTTACCCCTGAACATGCCTTGCGCCAGGCCGATACTCTCCAATTCCAAGCAGGTCCTGCAAATATTTACAATGGACGTATAAAAATTTGCACAGAAATTGTCCACGTGGAATAAGGCTGGGAATTAAGGCTAAGGCTTAGGCACCAACAGTATCTAGACAACTTTTCTGTCCTAGATAAGGTGAAGGACCATATCTCGGCATCTTTTATGCTTCTATGTTGCTTTAAGAGACGGGAAAATTCAATGAATGTTTTTTCTCCAAATCCATATAATGAATTTTACTTTTACCGTCCCTAAAATATTTCACCGACCGAATTCGTTTTGTCCAAGAACCGTAACCATTCACATAACTACCAATTCACGTAAGCTAATCAAGTGTTTTACTGTTTTAGCATCACAACCATTCAAATGAAGTTCAGTGGTGGCATTCAATTTACTGATTAAAATGAAAATCATCTGAGTTGATAACAAGTTTACATTTTAAGCTTTCTATGATTAATTTGCATACGCGGAATTTTTTAAACTTTATATGATTAATAGTTATTTTTTAAGGAGGCACAATTTTATAAAGAAATACAAACCTGGCATGCCCTATTTTTTGCTCTAGTTTCTGCTGTGCTAGGAATATCATGATTTGGTTTCATAAACTTTTTCTCCCGTCGTTCACACGAACCCCATCCATCTGAAAACCGCCCACCCCTAGGGCACAAAAAAAAACAAGAAAATTCATACTAAGCAAAGAATTGGTTAGACGAAAATTCAGTATATTGTAATATCAAACAGAGAGCATACTGCATGTATGCACGAACAATAAACTCAGCACGCTGAACATTGTGGTTCTCGTCGAATTTGATGGTCTTGTCTTTAATTTCAAAAGATAGGTTGAAGTAAAATGCTATCTTCCTCCATCCTGTTGTCCACACGTAACTCAAGTTACAGTTACAGCCCGAAATTTGCCAAACGATTTATTTGGGGAAAATCGAAATACGAGCTAGAAATATACCTGTCTTCTTAATGTATGCATTCCCAGATATCATGGTGTAATCACTTTTCTCCAGTATCTGTCCAGAAGTTATTTAATTCAATAAAAAAAAAAAAATTACCAAAGCAAAACGGAAGTGTTACTGACACAATTCAAAATTCTATTGAGGTGGGAAATTAGTTTGATTAACAACAGGTGGTTTTCATGTTCTAGGTTAAAAGAGAACGAAATAGCACAGATCCAACAATGTAAGGGGTTTTTACAAATTCGAAATTAATTAATCAGCACAACAAATTGCAGCATGAAAAACATTTAAGGAAAAATTGTGTAAACCTTACCGCCATAGCTGCATTTTGGTACTCCTTGAACAGAGAAACAGACGGAAATGGACCGGCCAAACTGTGAGTCAACTCAGTTTTCTCACAACTCACCGTCGACGAATTAGGACTGTGGTAACTCGTCATTGCAAAATTCATCGACTCCGGCGAATTGGTAACATACGCCGAGGGATTGGTTGGGGTGCGGGGAACGTGCTTCACCACCATCATTTGTGGAGGACTGGAATCGGGGACGCGCGGCGAGTTGGTGGTGGTTCTGGCAATCTTGTGCGGGCGGTGATTCTGCACCACCTCGCCGTCGGGGCTAGGGTTGTAATTATAGCGGTGGTTGGGGAATTTTTGTTCGGGGGAGGTGATGGGAAATGCAATTGGGGTCAGGTGTTTGTTGCGGGTTTTGGGAGTGGTGATGGAGGCGGAGGCGGAGGAGGAGGACGAAAGTGAGGCGGCGGCGGCGGAGTCGATCACCGCCCATAAAGCGGCGTCGTCTAGATCCTTATCGTCGACGGTGTAGGCGAATGGCGAATTCATTTAACTCCGATTTGAGCTCTTCTTCTCTAGGATGCCGGCTGGTGAGAGTGGTGGAGAAGCCGCGCGTTGGGTGGATTTGAATTTGAAATATCTTAAACGACGCCGTTTTGTTGATTCAGGAGGGTTTTCCGATGGGCCTGAATATTTACTTTTGGGCTGTGTTATTATTTTGGGGTTGTGTGTGTTTTAAATCCATTTCTATTTTGTTATCTTTTTTGTATCGATAAAATAAAAAAATAGATATTTCCGAATTTTGGAAAAATAATTATATTAATTAAAAAACCCAAGAATAAATATCCTAATACTGATATTAATATCGATATGAATATTTATACTAATACTAATACTAATATTAATATTAATATTAATCATCATCGTAACATTAATCATAATACTGATGATTTTACACCACACAATGTGTGTGATGTCGTGTTTAGAGAATCTTATGTGGCCAATTTAGTGAACTGTTATCACTTAAATTAATTTCTAGAAAACACGTTTTTAGTAGCCTGCATTGTGTGGTTGTGCTCTCAATACTCTGCCTTTCAGTAATCTTTTCCCCCACAATAATAGGGGAAGAAAAATATTTACCCCCACATGAAAGCGATGTGAGATATTACATTATTTCTCTACAAAAAATATTTCTTTATTTTTTATTTTTTATTTTTTTATTTTTTTATTTTTAGTTTTTAGTTAAATCAGTTCAATTTTCGTCTCTAAATTCACACACACACAAAAAAAAGGTGCAGATAGTCATCATAATGATCAATAAGTAATTATTTAAACATCGAAATTATTCTGTAACTATGTGACAATAATAAATGTAAAATACTAATTTGAGTTTCGGAGGGTTTTCCATTAGGCATTAATTTAAATAACGAAATTTGATAAGTGAAAAAGTAAAAAAGTGGTCCTTTTATTTATTTGAATATTTTGGTGTGGACCAAAAACATTAAACATAAGGACACGATAAAATTAGGCTTGTTCCTTTTGGGCCCATATATATTCCCTAAAATGGAATCTATACAAGTGACAAAATGCTTTGGCAGTTGAAACAATGCACATTAATTTGTAATAACTTCTTATGTTTAGGCCCAAAAGAACTCTTGATTTCTCTACCTATCAATATTAAATTAATTTTATTTTTGTTTTGGGAATTCTGAATATAACTTTTCATATAAAGTCAATTTAACAAAAGGGGATTTGGGATTGAAAAGTTCATTCGTAGATATATGTTGAATGTTTGGTTATAGATTATGCAAGACCCGGAAACCATTTACAATCTGATTTCGATTTTCCACATTTTGACTAACACCAGATCACATATGTATTCATGTTGATATGTGTAAACTGTATACTATCAATCAATACACGAATTTTGAGAATTCTACGGTACATGTCAAATTAGCATTTGGTGTATTGCGGAGAGAATTCGAGGTCGACGAGCTGTGGTAGTTGGCAAACCCGAGCTGCTCAACATGCTTTGTCGATTGCAGAGTCTCGAATGGATGAAATTCGATTATTCTTTACCAAACTGCGGTAATTTTTTTTATTTAATTAAATGAGAACCTCAACCCACAAATCACGGATGCATTTATCAATCAATTGATTCTTGACCAATATAATACTCTCAAAAAAATATGATGCCTGGACCTCCACTGGTCTTATACTAGGAAACCAATAGGTTTTCGAGGTGTTTAAGGTTTAATTTATATTAATATTCTCGTGAATAATGTACCTTAAAATTTGTATATAATGTATGACATAAACATTAAAATAAGTTGGACTTGGTTTTATCGAGGCCAAGGCAAACATCCTTCTATGTTGATTACAAATTTAATAAATAAATCAGTATTATTTATTTATCTCTTTTCGTATTATATATTTTGTGAAGATGCACATCGTCTTATATAGCATAAATTTAACATTTGTAAACATAATTTTTTTCAAGCAATTATGCAACTAAATTAATTCCAGCCACATGCATAAATCATATATGATATGTTACACATAAATCAAACTTTTATATTTGTGTAGATCGAAAATTTTAAAATAATAAAAACCAGAAATTAAATTTAAATTTTTGAATTTCCAATTCATTTAATTCCACATCAAGAACGAATATGAATGCGTGATCACGATACCATAGATTGAAACGATTTTTTTTTCTTCTTCTTTCATGTATTAAATCATTTATAATTTCAAGAAGCAATTACAAATATTTTAGATAGAAATTAAAAATTAAAAAAAAAAAAAAAAACATTTTTACGTTACATTTTTTTTTTAATTTCGTACCATGTGTATAATGGAGATCGGCGAGTCGAAAATACTCCGATTTACAACGACGATTCTTCATCGTCTTTTCGAGCTTTCTTGGATTCCCGCTCCACTGAATCATCGTCATTCGTCCGGAAAATAGATTCGATCTCCGGCGACATATCCAATTGTAGCCTCCGGCGAGCTCCCGGCGGCGATTCCGCCTTCCTCTTCGATTTCGACGACTGCGGCCGCGTTTTTCTCGGCGCCGGCGGACACTCCGTGATCGCCGGAATCCTGTGATCGGAGGACGTCGGAGTTTTAAACCCGTCGTCATCTTCCGCCACCGCATCAATCTCCTCCGCCGATTCCCTCAACGAAACCCTAGCCTTATCCGTTATCCTCTTTAATTTCTCAATTTCTTTTTCTTCCTCAGCTGCCGTTTCTGTAATCTCCGGCTCAATTTCCGGACAAGAACAGCCCGAATCTCCGACGGCGAATCTCGGGCTGTAATTACCACCGTCTTCCGATGACGTCATCCTCCTCAGATACGAAGAAAACCGGTTGATTTCTGAGCACATGAGGAATACAATTCACGGAGAGAGAGAGAGAGAGAGAGAGAGAGGAAGGACAAAAATCATCAGCTAACCATCTTCTTCTTCTCTCTCCTTTTTCCTTTTTGCTATTAATTTTGCGAAGGGATTTATCAGATTTTTTTTGTATTTTTTCTTTCTGGGACAGATTTGATGAGAAATTAAGAAGAGAGAGAAAGTGAAAAAAAACGGAGTTAGAGAGAGAAAGAGAGTACTGTTAGTGAAGGTGGAGGCGTTGAAGCAGTAGTGTATTTGGGCGAAGGATCCGATGTACACTAACTCTCATAATCCTATTTTACCTTTTCTCACTAATTAAATCTGTCCCCCTCTTTCTCTCTCCTCTCACTCTCTCTCTCTCACACATACACACAGTAACAAAGCACATATTTACACACACACAATTATTTTATTTTTTCATATTATTTAATTGGCAAGTTTAGCCAATTACTAATGCAGATATAATTTTTTTTTTGGGTTTATTTAATATTTAAAAATGTACACACTTTGATGCAACCTAAGCACGTGGCTTGCTATGGGGCCATTACTTTTCCTGATGTTTAACACACAAATCCTTTTTCTCGTGATATTTCGTACACAACACATGATTTCTCGTCTTCCTTTTTTTTAATTATTTTTGGATGAATTTCATTGGTTTGTTTTAGAAGCCATTGATATAAGAGTGTCACTGTAAGAAAGTTGTGGTTCAATTTTGCCTGTTTTATTTGTGAAGAAAAACCACCATAAATCATATTCATAATCAAATTATGAAATTAGATAATTTCTTGTTAAATTAATTTAATGTTTAATAAAACGTATAGATTATTAATTATGTAATTGAAGCAATATTTTAGTGAGCAGGAAATTAAAAGGTATGTAGATTATTAAAACTCAGTAGTTCAAAGGACAGTAGATTCTGTGGACCTTTGGGGTTAATTTTTATTAATTACGTGCATTAGTAATAAATATTATATTTCAATTAACTTAAATTGTATTCAATACATAAGATCCTGAATTGCTGTAAATAATAAAATATATCATGACAATTTAGCAGTCTTGAATTATCAAAAATTTAGAATTTAATATATATAATATTCATTGTTAAGGGTAATTAGTCAACCTTTTTTTTTCTTAACAGAAGTCAACCTCTGTTTGTAAACTACTAAGTACTAACGATTATATTACAATAACAATAATAAAAATCAAAATCAAAATTATGATAATAAGAAATAAATTTCTATATCCTATTTTTCTATATTAAATAAAATAAAGTTTGGGGGAATCTGACGTTATGCTAGTCTAATCTTATGATTGGATTTTTGTGTAGATAATAGATTGTCTGAATATAGGGGTATGTCTCGTGTCTGGACGTGAATTTGGATTTTTCGAAAAGATAACTAATTTATTTATTTTGCTCCAAAAACATTAAAAAAAAATTATTAATGTGAGGTGAAAAATATTTATATGAAAATAACAAAAAAATAAAAAATCAGTGGATCTATTCCGGCCAGCACTCATTATAAAATTGAGTTAAATCCAAGGCATCATATGTACATGCCACGTGGATGCATTATGACTTTTTGAGATGCCTATTTTAGGATTTTTCGATTTCATTTTTTGGGATATTTTATTTTGAGAATTTAATAGTAAGAAATTTCTTAATGGGTTTAATGGAGATTATTACAAGAAAATTGGAGGAATATGATTGGTCAATGGCTAAATGCTACAGATTTCAGTAACTGCGTACGGCATCGTTTGGTAGGGGTCAATACTAATTGTAATTATGATCATTAAATTACAATAATTGAAGCAGATGAAAGGTTCAATTCCAGAGTTTTAATTATGCAAAATAGTTGATGGTAAACCTCCTTCCAAATCTAACTCCGTTGAATGCCGTCAAGTTCACCTAATTCCGATCTTTCGTCGGAGAAGATGAATTAGACACACGGAAAATGCAAATAGAAAGAGTGAATTTGAAAGAGAGTATAAAATAGTTATCGATTGATGTTGAAAGTCCATCTAATCCCGATATTTGAATCTTCTTTTTCCAACGACTCTTCTTCAGCTAGCTACATATGCCTTACATGTTCAGATGAGTTGGCGAGCTCGTCAGTCGCCACTCTCAGGGTATCGTTTAGCAAACTAGGTACTAACGAGCTTTTTTCTGACGAACTTCTAAAGAGACCTTGTCTTTGACGCATATTGGGCTGGTGGGCCCAATAAATCTCTTTCAGCACATATATTATTTAATAAGCCCAATATGGAGAGTTTGCCTCAAGCTTGTCAAATTGGCCCATCGATAGTTTATCAATACATCATTTCCAAATTAATTTTAAAAATATAAACTAGGTTAGGTAATATTTTAAAAGCCCAATGGCCTAAAATTGTTCTATTTATTAATATTAAAGAGGTCTAAATTTTTGTTTTAATGTATTAAATTTAAGTTAAAGAGGGCCTAATTTTTCATGCATTTACTTTATTACACATGTTAAGTTTTATGGTTTTACAATCCACAAATATTATCACTATATCTTGCAAATTTACTTGAAGATATAGATACAATTTCACAAATAAAAAAATATTAAAAAATAATTACAAATTGTATAAATTGTTTTCCTCATCAAACAAACATTGCAAACCAATTTTATTTTTTAATTGAACATTTTTAGTCGTTTTGCAATAAAGATAGTAAAGCTGTGGAACAGTTAGTTGAATTTTAGTTGGAACAGAAAATGGTTGCGGCTGTCAAATTTAATGCTAGTCAATAATATAATTAATAGTTAATTAATTAATAATTAATAAATGGTCCTTCCCACACTTCTTCACATGGTGGTTTCAAATATACAAACATTGATGGATAAAGAGAAGCTAATTAACCCCTATTTATTCACAGAGTTGAAAGAATCTTTAATTTGTACCTAATTTACGTGTTTGGTCACGTAATTATTCTTAAATCTTTGTTGGGGTGGGGGTAAGTAACATAGGATTCCAATTCCAAATCCAAAGATTTGGTAATCCATCTTATCTTATCCACATTTCACACAAATCTAATCAATTATATGTCTACTATTTGGTATCAAGGTCATCATGATATATAAGAAGTGTTATAAATTATATACTATATGAAGTTATTTAAATTTCCTACGTTATATAAATTATTCGGTCGAACTCGTCTTACAGGGTCTGTTCGATGCATTTTTATATGGGGGCAACTATTTTAAATCCCAACTTTTGCTTACTTGAATACTATCAAGTTTAAAACCAAAATTGAGTACATATTTATCAGTTTTTTCTTACTTTAATACCAAAATAAAAAGAAAAGTACAAAAACACCCTTTCATACAAAATATCAATTATATCAATTTTTTTTAGAAATTACCTATTCAAAAACCAAATAAAAAAAAAAAAAACCCTTTGTTGTAAAAAAAAAAAAAAACCTCCACCATTTCTTCTCCTCTCCAACCCTCACCGCCGCCGACGCCGCTGAACGCCGCCGAACGCCACCGTACGTGCTTGTAACTGCCGCGACAACCCAATTAAACCCTATCTTTTTCATCTTCTTAAATCCTCCAAAACATCTCCAAACTCAAAAAATCAAAACCTCACAAAACTTATAAAATGGAGTTATAAGACAATAATATGGTAGTATATGTGGAAAGAGAAGCCATTAAGGTAAGTATCGATGTCTTTTTTGAGCTTCGAAGTCGATTTTGAAGTTTTTTTTTTTTGAAACCCGTCGGCAATTTTCGACACATACAGGTCGATTTTTTGGTCAATTTTCGACACCAACGTGTCGAAAAAAAAAAAAAAAAAAAAAAAAATTTCGACACCTACCTGTCGAAAATTCTCCAATTTTCGACAGGTAGGTGTCGAAAAAATACTGTTGGTAAAAAAAAAAAAAAAAAAAAAATTTTTTTTTTTTTTTTTTTTTTACCAATAGTGTTTTTCGACACCTACCTGTCGAAAATTGGAGAATTTTCGACAGGTAGGTGTCGAAATTTGTTTTTTTTTCTTTTTTTTCGACACGTTGGTGTCGAAAATTGACCAAAAAATCGACCTGTATGTGTCGAAAATTGCCGGCGGGTTTCAAAAAAAAAAAACTTCAAAATCGACTTCGAAGCTCAAAAAAGACATCGATACTTACCTTAATGTGTTCTCCTTTCATATATACTACCATATTATTGTCATATAACTCAATTTTATACGTTTTGTGAGGTTTTAATTTCTTTAGTTTTGAGATTTTTTAGAAGGGTTTGTTGGGAGATTTTTTAGAAGGGTTTGTTGTGAGGAAGATTTTTTAGAAGGGTTTTTGGGGAGGGAGAAGAAGGAGGTGGAGAATGAGGGAAATGGTTTTTTTGAGTTTTTGATTATTTGGTATTTAAGAAAGAAAAATAGTATTTGTAATATTTTTTTGGTTTTAATTTCATTAAGGGTATTAAAGTAATTTACAATTAATTATTTATTTTTTATTTTTTTGGTATTCAAGTAAGCAAAAGTTGGGATTTGAAATAGTGATCCCCTTTTTATATTTCTCTTGTGGTTTGTAGGAAATTGAACAAACACATAAACTACAGTTCCTTTTTTAAAATTAAATAAAAGGGTAAAATACATTTACACCCTTGACATGTGTTAAAATAATTTTAGAGTCCCTATAGTATCTGTAATTACAATCACCTTAAACATTGTTAGAAACCCTAACGGAATAATACATTGGATAAGTTTTTCCGTTAGGGTTCTAACGGATTATTAATTTCAGGCAGTGCTGGACACAACATAGAGCTAACGGGTGACACGATTCTCCTACATTCCATAAATCTTTATTATTTTATATAAAATTTATAAATTTACGTATCTGATAACATTAACGACCCCACAGGAAATAAATATAGTGCATATCGATCGCCAGTACATGAAATCTTAGCTCCGCTTATTGGTTTAGGGATGTGAGTCGTGACTGTAATTATAAATACCATAAATACCTTAAAATTATTTTTACATAACTCATGGGTGTAAGTATAATTTACGCTTAAATAAAATAACACAAAAAACGAACAAATTAGAAGAAATAAAAAATCACGATACCTCAAAATCTCACGATATAAGATATAATACAAAACCCCGAGTATAAGGCGGGGTGGTGGGGACGTGCAGGCCGGACCGGGTGCATTTTTCATCATGACATCAACATCACAGCCGAAATTCAATGCCCAATCACACGCGCGATATCGCATTGTGTGCCGTACACGCGCTAACCAACATCCTATGACCGGGCCCTCGAAACTGTAGTAATATTTAGTAACAGTCAGTTAAAAAATTAAATTAAATTAAAAGATTAATTAAAGTTGGCTGAATAATTAATTAATAGTAAAGAAAAAGGAGATTCACGGACTCTTATGATGCATCATTGCCTGCTAATTCACATGCTTGATTATGATTTTGCCCCCATTTATTTCCACCAACCATACATCATGTTAATTTCATGCCTCACTCTAGCTAATTATTTATTTCTATTTTTGAAAATTCAAAATTAATCGCAATTAAAAAAAAAAAAAATACCAAAATTCGTGTAATAAAGCACTCTAATGAAATTAGGCCTCACCCACGTTATATGTTCTAACACACCACATGATATCTGTTATTATCCTACAAATTAATATTGACCTCATATTTCAGCTGCTCCAATCAACCATTAATTAGTGTCCATTAGTTTTCACCATATTCTTCTAATTTTTTAATGTCGCACGATTCAACGTCACGTTTTGCAATTCCTTCTCCTCATTTTTTGATCCATTTCGTGGGCGCTACATACATCCAAAAAAAGTTGTTATGGCGCTGGGATTGGTCCTGGCGAAAGCCCTCCGACGCTCAAGTCAGTTTTATATGATAAAAGAATTCAAAGAATTCAAGAGACTGCTTGGGAGTTATGAATTGCTTACCTTTGATTGTGAGGTTTTCGGGTATTTGTATGGATACATATATTTTCATGGGCCTAAGCCACTTAGCTTGAGCCAACTTGGACTGATTTGGACCTGACTATTTAGATCATGACCAGTTTGTGCCTTAACTAACTTGGGTTTGTATTATTATTTTTAGTCGATTTGCGCTTGATTTGTGTGTCTCTATAAGCCTTTAGGCGTGGGCCTATCAACCTTCGTTGTGCTTTAAACATTCAACGAATACTAGTTCGATTATGTGGCTGAACCAACATTTTAAGTTCGAGGGGCTGAATGCATTAAAAAAAATTATGAGGAGAGGCGTTAGTGCTATTGTATATAAAAAATATTGGGGGTCATGGCCTCTCTAGCCCTATGCTAGTTGCACCACTGACTGAATTAAAATATTATATCCCGTACTATGTTAGTATTACAAAACCTATTGTTATTTTGCTAATGATTTGAATTTTTGGAAGCTGCATGCATGGTGGTGGGCATAGTGATGATGCTCAATTATCCCTCTCAAATGTACTATTTGATTTCATGGAGATTTTGCATGTGTTTCTTTTTCATGAGAAAGTTAGAGCACCCGATTTACCAATCAAAGATTCGACGAAAAAAAAAATATAGTACGATTTTTTATTTTTTTTCCACTACAAGAAAAACTAGTTTCAGTGACCAAATTCTCAGCGACCATAGCTAAATGGTCACTGAATATTCACATTTAGTAACCAAAAGTAATTTGGTAGCAAAAGTCGGAAGGGTCAAATCCTTTTGCGACCGGCGAACATTTGGTAGCTATAAGTGGTCACTAATAGTTATACACCTTGTAGCAACTAAAGTTAAAGTTTGTAGCGACAATTTTTATGGTCACTATAACTTATTGTCAATAGTGACCAATTTAACATCAATTTTTTTTACGGTTGCTACAAGCCTTTAATTTAACTATTAACAACCTTCTAATTGAGTTGTTAGTAACCACTTTAATTTGGTTAGTACGAAACTACTTATGAAAATCTAATCGATTTGATTAGTAATTGAATTTTTAAACAAATCAAGGAAAGAAAAGAAAAGAAAGAAAGATGGAGGGCGAAAATGCAAATAATGGAAAAACATAACCAATTCTCATTGTTTCGTTACACTCATTTCTTTCATTCCAAATTATTTCTCTCTTTCAAAAAAATATAATTTATGTCCAAATACTACGGTAGAATACTATTCAAATTGTCATTAAAAAACTAATCTTAATTTTTGAACAATTCTTTATACCTTTGAGATATAAAAATAGGGGGTGAAATTGTAAGCTATGAAATTATATGTTTACTTTAAGAGAAATAAAAAGCCATAAGTACTAGATTGCAAATTTTGGAAACTTAAAAAACCTTTGACTCAGATTTAGGTATCCATCAAACCACGACTAGGCCCCTCACCGTCTTCTTTTTTCCGTTTTTCTTCTTTTTTTTAATCAGATTTTTCTCTCCGAGTCACGGTGTGAAAATCGATTTGGTTAAGGATTCCGGAACGGAGGGCACCGTTCCCGTTCCGTTCCGGCGAACCCTGGGACCCACCGTTGGAATAATTGTGAGTTTAGATGTACACCGGTGTTGGTGATTTCCGGCAGAGGTCGCCGATGGTGGCCGTAATCTGAAGTTCAGCTTTTGGCTCTTCAAAGAATTAAATGAACGGAGGTCTTAGCGGTGGATTATTGATGATAGAAGGTACCGTTACAAACCTCGAGAAATAAGTCAGGAAAACATATTTTCTATGAAGACCTAAATATCATCATCTAATTGTTTTTCTTCCTAGTGTTATTTTTCAAATGTTAAGATTATTAATGGTAATAAGTAACAGAACTCGATTTTTTTCTTCTCCTTTTCCACCATAAAAAGAAAAATTCAATTTCGAGACGGAAATTCAGCCTGCTCGCCAGAACCCTAAGGGAAATAAAATCTGCTACCGCACCTGTTTCGGAGCCAAAATCGAAGGGTTTGGAGTGTGAATTTGGGAATAATTCCTTCTCAAAACTCGTAGAGGACCTCGAAAACTAAATGTAAGTGGTTAATTGTTTCCAATTCGAGCACGTGGTATAGCCTTTTAGGGGTCGGAATCAGACGACAGTGAATCTGTCAAAAAACAGGGCAGTTTTGCCTAATCATCTTACGGAGCTGTTTTTGTTATGTTGGAGTAATAATTTAGGCTATGTGTCTTCTGATGTTTTGTATATTGAGTTGTCAGGTTTGATTTTGTATATTTTGTGGTCGATTTGGATAACTCTACAAATTGTTATGATTTTTCAAATAAGCTGTGACAGCAAACGACTTTGTCCAAAACAATTCTGGCAGTTTTTTCTGTATTCATCTCTTCGGGCTGTTATTGCTGTGTTATCTTAGTGATTTGGGTTGGTATCTTCGCGAAAATTGTAGATAAAGTTGTGACCTTTTATTTGGTATATTATTTTCCCAATTTGGATAAGCATACGGCCTGCTACAATTTTTGGAAGAAAATGTGACAACAAATAACGTTGGATTTTAGTTTAATGTTCATAGTTAGCATCAATCTGAGTCATCAGTTATTTGAAATTTGTCTTATGCACATTGAGCAACAATAAAGTAATGTGATCGAAAGTGAAGCTTAAGAAACTAATGGATTCTTATTTCAGGTGTGTTATTCGTTGTTGTTTACCTAAGAAAATTTTGGTCTATGGTGCTGCTGTTGGTGCTAACTCGAGGTGAGAAAACTTTGTTAGTTATTTCTTCAAGTTATTTACTTAATTCGTGTGGCACGTCTTATTTTGATCAAGTAATACTATTGGAGAAAATTGATTTCAATGGGAAGAAACTTCTACACAAAAAGGTCGGTCCAATATATTGAATTTTGTTCTTTGGTACCATATATTTAGGTTCAAGAGTGTTATTTATTTATTTTTAATTTTTTCTATGTAATATCTTTATTGGTGTTTAATAGGAAAAAATATTATTTGCTATGATGTGCAGGAATTATACATAACATCATATGGGTACGTTAAGTAAATTCTTGGTTGGACGATATTGAGTCAGTATTTGGTAATGTGTTGATCTCATCGTTACAATTTTTTCTAAATATATTCAATTCAATTTGTTCTCTCTTTTGTTACCTCAAGCTGGCTTTTTGTTTGACATGTATAAATTTAAACAAATCAATATTCTTATTTCAGATGGAGCTGATACAGAAAATAATATAAGATTATCGAGTGTTGCTCATGTTTATACGAGATTTATTTGTCGTGGATCCAGGTATACTGAATTGAATTGGTATTTGGTAATGTATTGATCTCATCGTTACGATTTTTGCTAAATATTCTTAATTTTTGTTCTCTCTTTTATGAATGCAAGGACCATGTTTTTTTGACATGTATAAATTTGAACGAAACAACACTCTTACTTCATATGGAGCTGACATAGAAAGTAGTATTAGCTTACCGGGTGTTGCTCACGATTATACGAGATTTATTTGTCGTGGATCCAGGTGTGGATCCAGGTATACCGAATGTACGTTATATAAAAATGAACCATAAAGTTTGTCAAAATTCTACTTCTTATTTTCTAATTGATCTTTTTTTTACCATTTTTCAGGTTGGACTGTTTGATGAAGTGAAAGAACGTTATCATGGAAGTCATATTTGTTGTCGCTTAACAATTTATGAAGTGGAATTTATTATGAAATAATTATAGGAATCTTTCTTATTACTTGGAATGATTGATTTATTATTGTATTCAGTATGATAGATTGAAATTATAATATTCACATTCGATTGATAATATGTAAATTTACAATCTTTAGTTTTATTTTAATTATTTTTTTACACCCACTGTTGCAAATAAACATTAATGATTAATGTAATCAATTAATTATTGGTTTGAATTGGTCAGTAAATTTAATAAATGTCGAAACCATGTAAAAACTATTGCAACCAATAATATGGTCACTATATGTAAATATTTTAGCAACCAACAAATATATTATTTATCAACCAACATATATCGTCACTATATGTATATTGTGTAGCAACCAAAAAATGTGGTGGCCAAATATATATCCTATAGCAACAATAAAATATGGTCACTATACGTATATATCATTTAGCGACCAAAATTATATGGCCACTATATATGTTGCTATAGCAACCATGTTAATATTATTGCCACCATATAATTTACATTAGCGAGTCAAAAATTGGTCGTTAATAATTATATTTTTAGTGACCATTATTAGTTCGCCGCTAAATCTCATCTTTTAGCGTCCAATTAATTTTCTTGTCGCTGAGTACTTTTAGTAACTACCCTGTTGTGACCACCGGTGACCAAGCTTAATTTGGTCGCTAGAAGTTTTAGCTACCATTTTCTAACTTTTAGCGACCATACATAATCGTCACTAAAACCAATATTTCTTGTAGTGTTCCTTAGTGTATAGAAAGGACATGTTCCCACACAATAATGTGCTTCTTTTTGCAATATGGCTTGGAATGTCAGGATCTATCGCCAAAATTTGCCTAGATTGTCTTTCTGAAAGGGAGATATAGAGTGTTAAATCACCTTTCAAAAAATAAAGAGGAAAAGTATTTTTTTTTTATTTTTATAAATAATGTTGATTGAATTATTTGGTTCAGACTCGAAAACGTGATCGTAAATGCTTGGATTTATAAGTTATTTGTTTCAGACTCTGATATTAAGAAATAAACGTGGTATAGAGTTGATGCAAGCATATTTCAAGAACTGAGTACTTGATGTATATATTCTTAATAATAAATGGATGAACTAAATTATTTGATTGATAAGTTTTTAGAGTTTATTTGCTTTTAGTTTTTCAAATACAGGAGATGATCTTGCTGGTATAAATAACACGATGGGTTATTTTAGCAATTATGATAAACACAGGGTTCATGCATGCAATAAAAATCATAAATTTTATAAAACATTCAAAATAATGTTGAATAACAGGCCATGAAGGTCGGGGTGTTCACTCGGTCGGTAAACCGACGGTTCACTAAAGAAAATAGTATTATCGAATGAACTTGGGCCGTTGGCCCATAAATTTCCTTAATTTGTTAAACAATTAATGGGCTCATGGTGGACTTGACAAATTGTAATGGGCTCATTTTTGGGATTATTAGTTAACTATATTGAATTACGACGAGTCGACGATAAACTAATTTTTGACGAATATACTTTCGATATTTTTTCAAGTCACTCTCAATTTTCGGAAGTTTGCACACATATTTCGTTAATTATGTCATATTATTTTGAAAATAAAATTCGATTCAGCTTCGATTATAAAGATGAAATCAAGTAAATTCATAAATACACTTAAAATTTAGCAAATACAAATCTAGACGTAAAGGATCCAATCTAAATATGAAATAAGTATGTTTTTATTGCTAGTGATATTCAGTCTACAAGATGCTACATTAGGTGATTTTAAACCGTATTCTACATACATAATTATTCACTAAGTACGCATACATTCAGTATACACGAGTGTAGATATACAAAATCATGATGGTCAATCGAGGAGTTATTAGCTAATTTTCACTTTCATTAAAAAAATTAACAAAAAAAAATAATATATATATATATATATATATATATATATATATATATATATATATATATATATAATTTTACAATTATCACATTAATAAATTTTCAAGCCGAAGGTCCGGGTCAAAAGGAGGCAAAGCGAGGTTTCAGGTGCATTTGAGAGGCGGGTTTCATTTCGATCGCATTTGCATTTCATTTGCGCTCTGTCGTTCATTCATTCTTCCCATTTTTCGAAACGTGAGGCGCTTAATTGTGAGAAGACGAGAATAATTTTCTGCTTATCGATCAACGTGATTCGAAGTCCTTTTTCTTCCCTGTTCACCGTTCCTCCATTTCTAGGGTTTTGAAATACCAAAACAGGTGACGCCATTTCTCTTTCATTCAATTCTCACTTTCACGATTGATCACTTCATCTCGTTCTAATTGTACGTAGAAACATTTTTTTTCTCTCTCATCGATCAGCATTTTTTTCGTTTCATTTGTCGATTTTTGTCGTTTCATGTGATGTTTGATTGATGCATTCATGTACATGTTTATATGTATGTGCGTATGTGAGATCTCCGATCAGATCATCAGTTAATGTTACTGGTGTTTTGATCAGTGATGCTGAATTCTAAAAATGTATAATCTATTTGGCATTTTGCATTATGAGGTGTTTGATTAAGTCCCGTGATTGGCTCTGCATTGAATTTTCGAAGTCGGTTGTTTGTTGATTGAATCAATTGGTGAAATGGTACATCAAATGGATGAATCTGACCTTAAGTATATGATGATTGGATTTTTTTTCTCTGTTTATTCGGTGTGATGTGTTGTTTAAAGTTGATAGAGATGTGGATGAAGATGGTATTTCATACTTGATACCATCAGCGGAAAAGGAATGTGTTAGGACTGTATGGAAATGGCTAGGTGGGATTGGATTTGGATTTTATTTTTGACTAGATAGGAAACAATCGCAGTTACTTATGGGTGTGTATATAAGTGATTGGTCAGATGGGAATTATTCCTTTGTCACTGCAGATTTTGAATATTATTTGGCACCACGAAATTAAAATTTTGGGCAAAAACTCGTGATTAGGGTAAAATTTCTTGCAATCTAAACTGAAAAAGCTATTTTTGTTGGCTCGGATAGAGTTTCTTGTATTAGTTACTTGCTTATACACACATGTTCTTTGAGCATATGCCAAAATCAACTTTAGCTTATAAATCGCAAGGCATGAATAAAGTTGGTTGTGTGGATGTGATGTTTTAGCCGGAGAACTAACACCCCTTTGCAGGTTAAAAGCTAAATGGCGGACGCTGAGGATATTCAACCTCTTGTTTGTGATAATGGAACAGGCATGGTCAAGGTAATGATTATTTCAATACCCGCCTCTGTTTTGGTTCAATTTTTATTTTATTTTATTTTATTTTATTTTTACTTATATATGGTTGATAAATGATGTAATAGGCTGGATTTGCTGGAGATGATGCCCCAAGGGCAGTGTTCCCCAGCATTATCGGTCGCCCACGCCACACAGGTGTGATGGTTGGCATGGGGCAGAAAGATGCGTATGTAGGAGACGAGGCTCAGTCCAAGCGTGGTATTCTCTCTCTGAAATACCCCATTGAGCATGGTATCGTCAGCAATTGGGATGACATGGAGAAGATCTGGCATCATACGTTCTATAACGAGCTCCGTGTTGCTCCAGAGGAGCACCCGATTCTTCTCACAGAAGCACCTCTGAACCCTAAGGCTAACAGAGAGAAGATGACTCAGATCATGTTCGAAACCTTCAATTCCCCTGCCATGTATGTTGCTATACAGGCTGTTCTGTCTCTGTACGCTAGTGGTCGTACAACTGGTAAGTTGGTCCCTTTTTTATTATTGTCGTAGTCTTGTTTGAATAGAAAATTTAGGTATTAGAAGGATATCAAAATTACTCCAATTTCTGATTATTCAAACTTCACTATATCTTGCACGCATCATAATTTTCTTCTCATGCATACAGCCTTTATTATGTCTAGTCATCTCAAAACAGAGCTTCTACCTATAATTAGTATTCTTTTAAAAATATTTATCTTGTGTTTGCAGGTATTGTTATGGATTCTGGAGATGGTGTGAGCCACACAGTCCCTATCTACGAAGGGTACTCTCTCCCACACGCTATTCTCCGTCTCGACCTAGCTGGGCGTGACCTCACAGACCAGCTAGCCAAAATCCTCACGGAGCGAGGCTACTCGTTCACCACCTCAGCCGAGAAGGAAATCGTGAGAGACATGAAGGAGAAGCTTTCGTACATTGCTCTCGATTTCGAGCAGGAAATGGAGATATCCAAGACCAGCTCCAACGTCGAGAAGAATTTCGAATTGCCTGACGGTCAAGTGATCACCATCGGAAACGAGCGTTTCCGTTGCCCTGAGGTGCTTTTCCAGCCATCTATGATTGGAATGGAAGCTGCTGGCATACACGAGACCACGTACAATTCGATTATGAAGTGTGACGTGGACATAAGGAAGGATTTGTACGGGAACGTTGTGCTTAGTGGTGGGTCCACTATGTTCCCTGGTATTGCTGATCGAATGAGCAAGGAGATCACTGCTTTGGCTCCTAGTAGCATGAAGATTAAGGTGGTGGCCCCACCTGAGAGGAAGTACAGTGTTTGGATTGGAGGGTCTATTCTTGCATCACTCAGTACCTTCCAGCAGGTTTATTTTAGTTTATTGCATATTTAATTGTCACGTTTTATACGATTGATTGATTGATTATTGACAACGTATTGGTTTGTTTATGCAGATGTGGATAGCGAAGGCTGAGTACGATGAGTCCGGCCCTTCGATTGTGCACAGGAAATGCTTCTAATCGGAAGTGGTGATTTTGATGTTCTGATTATTGCTATGTGCTTGGGAAGATAGAATAATGCTCGTGTTATGGTTTCTTGATTTTTGTACTTGTCGTTTTTTGTATTGGTGTCGACAGCTTAGAGATCTTTCTCAATTCATTTGTTTGATTTGATGTTTGGAGAGATTTAGCAGCAAGCATAAAGAGTTGTCTACACTATGTTTTTTTTGTTGTTGTTTTGTATTCTTCTAAGGATTTTTGCTCTGGTGGAGCTGTTTCTGAGTGATTCATAAATAGTTTATATTATTTGGGTTTTATTGATATACATATATTTTTTTAAATTTGAACAGTGGAGCAATTTTCAGAATTTCTTTTTTAATATAATTTTTTTTTTATATATTTACACTTGAAAGCTATATCAAAATTCAAAATTAAATAATCTTTAATTTTGAAAATCATCCTAATCCACCAAACTAAGCATCTTGGATTTTAGAAATTGTGTACAAAGTTAAGAAATGATTTTCTGTTAAAAATAAAGGGAGAAAAGAAAATATAATAACTTTTTAAATAGAAAAATTAATTTCTGAAAATATTTAAATCTTACCCTAAAATCGCTTCTGAAAGAATTCGGTCTTCTTAAAGTATCAACACGTTTTATACATGTATATATAACATTTTCGTTGAAGCCTGAAACAGTTTGAACAATTTCATTAAGAAAAACAGGAAAAACGCAGAGCCCCAAAATTCAGCAAAACAATTAACGGTAATCAAATATGGGTAGAATCGCAGTTGCATCGATCGTAATTCTATGGCTAATCCCCATCTCAATTCTGGTTAATACCATTGTTCCCGCTCCTTACATGGTAAACTCTTTTTCACCCTTTTTGATTGACCTAATTTCTGGCGAATAACAATGAATTTCACACACACTGCGTGTAATTACCTCTTTAAAATGATATATTCTGCTCTAATTGTGGAAATTCAGGATGAAATATTCCACGTACCGCAGGCGCAACAGTATTGCCGAGGCAATTTCAGAAGCTGGGATCCCATGATCACCACTCCACCTGGACTGTGAGTCTCTTCGTTTTGGTACTTCTTCGTAATTCCCTTTTTTTTTTTAATTCGCAATGTTGTGAACTCTGAACTATGAGGGCTGGAGGCTTACAATTTATGTTGATTAGGAAATAAAATTTGATGGAGCCTCTTGTGATTATTTTTCGTAGGATTAATCATCACATGTAGTGGCTGACTTTGTGGTAATCAATTTCTAAAATATTTCACAATTCAGGACGGGGATTCGATAACGGCGGGTTTTCGTTTTAAAATTAGAATCTATTTGGTTTCTAGCACAATGAATTTTGCATGGCAGGTTTAAGAAATGGTTTTCGACTTTGTAAATTGTAATTGAGATTGATGAGGTTTTATAGGTTCAGATTTTGAAAAATAATCAACAAAGTGAAACGAATTGAGAAAAAAAGGTAAAGTCATTGCAGTGTAGAAGTGATACGTTTTAGTGCTCGATCGATTGAAACTTCCGAGTAAGAGAAGTTGATAAATGCAATATAATACTTTTGCAGGTACTTTCTTTCACTTGCCTATGTTGCTTCTTTGTTTCCAGGATTGTTCTGTATGCAAGCTGTCTCGTCATTTTCAGACTCGTGCTCAACTTCAATTCTACGCCTCACGAATGGGGTTCTGGCTGTAATATGTAGCGTTCTAATTTATGAGATAATTATTCATTTGAGACCGTCACTCGATGACAAGAAGGCAACCCTTCGTGCTGTGGTTTTGTCATTGTACCCACTGCACTGGTTTTTCACTTATCTGTACTACACAGACGTTGCATCACTAACAGCAGTACTTGCCATGTATCTTTTAATTCTGAAGAAGAAGTACCTGTTTAGTTCATTGGTAAGAAATTTTCTTGAAATTTACCCGTTTCATATGAAGTATGTCAATATGATTATGATGTTTATTCGCGATTAAAATGCTGATTTATGATTTATTATTGATGGAATGTTCTATTATCGTCACTATTGGACCAAAACGCTATCGGATCTATTATATTTTTGCCTTGGCAACTTTGATTCTAATTTTTCCCTCTTACCTTTTTTTATATTCCGAATCATAAACGATTTCGTTGATTCATTTTTGGTAGATTGGAGCCTTGTCTGTGGTCATACGACAAACAAATATTATATGGGTGCTTTTTGTTGCGTGCTCTGGCGTTATTGAATTTACTCAGTCTCGTAGAAAAGATAGAGCGGAAGTAGATGGCATCAGCTCATCAAAGGAAAAAGAGGATCTGTCTGCCAACCTGAAAGATGTATCAATAGTCTCTAACTTGAGAAAGCGAAGGGTCAATAATGGTGCAAAAAGTCGTAACAAAATTACTCCGCAATCCTCTGTTCCTATGACATATACATCAGGTTATACTTTCATTTCATGCAATTAAGTACATATTATTTAGGTGAAAATATTTAAGTGGGGTATATAACATTATTCGTACCAGCATGTCAGAAGAATTAGTTGCCATGTAACGACTTGCTGGCAATATTGGTTTTTTCTGTGTCCTGTGTTTGCTAACTATGTTTTTATCCATGTTTTTGTATGTGATGCAGGGTTGCTTGATGAGATTCACGACATAATAATTATTTCATGGAATCATTTCTGGGAGCTTTTCGTTTCCTTTAGTCCATCCTTTATGGTATTTGTGGCATTTGTTGCTTTCATTCGCTGGAACGGGAGTATTGTCCTTGGTATTGTCTACTTTCCTTTTTGCTAAATAATTATCTATTTACATGTCTTCACATTCTTTATTTACGTGGAACACAGATTGTTCTCTGTTTTCCGAGCTTCTAATTATAAAATTTACATTATATGCTCTGAATTTTCAGGTGCTAAGGATGCGCATACAGTTTCTCCCCATTTCGCTCAATTATTGTATTATGGTGTGGTCTCTGCTCTGTTTATGGTTCCTGTCCACTTCTCTTTAGATCAAGCTGCTCTTCTGTTCAGACAGTTCTGCAAGAAGAAACTGCTTTCCGTTTTCCAGTGGTTCATGGCATTAGCTCTTGGCTTCCTTTCTGTCGAATTTTTCAGGTTTTCATCAAAGAAACTCTAGAATCATTGGTGCATCTATTTTCTCCCAATTGCTTGGACACTGAAAACCGAGTTAGCTAATTTACATGATACGGCAATTTTATTGACTCAATGTGGACTCCTGTATATTCCAATAATATGTTTTATTTACATGTGCAGCATAGCACATCCGTATCTCCTTGCAGACAACCGGCATTATACCTTCTATCTCTGGCGAAAAGTCATCAACTACAATCGGTCAACGAAGTACCTAATGATCCCACTTTATGTTTACTCGTGGTTTTTCATTGTGGGTAACTTGGGTTAGTGCAAAGTCCAGTTCGAGTTTATATATATATATATATATATATATATATATATATATATATATATATATATATATATATGCTTAGTATGTGAATTTTATGAGCATATCGATTTTCTTTTTTAAAATTATTTGCAGCAAAAAATCAGAAGAAGCTATGGGTGTTGGTATATTTTTTCGCGTGTGCTGCATCACTTGTCCCTGCTCCGTTGATAGAGCTCAGATACTATACAATTCCATTCTACTTCTTGATTCTCCACACAGATATTCCCGAAAGCAAGAGTTGGTTTTTCATGGGATTCCTTCATATTTCCATCAATTGCTTCACAATGTATATGTTCTTGTTCCGGCCTTTCTATTGGAAGCATGAAGCTGGTGCACAGAGGTTCATATGGTGATAGGTATGCCCGAAACGCAAAAACACTCCAAAATTTGTCAGGCAAAAAATTCCCAGGTTCTAACTTCTAATACTCCATTATTTCATTTTTGTTTTTTAATTGAGCCTATTTTGATATTTTACAGTAGCATGTAAGATCCATATCATACTTACAGTTTGTTAAGGGTTTATACGATGCGATGCTACACCCGGTGAAATCACTAATTGTCCCTGTTTATTAATACTTCACTACAATAAACACATACATATATTTCAAAGTACAAATACATTGTATTCTATGCAATCCTGGAGGCTTGATATAGGATCCTGTTTGTACCTTGAATCCTGTTAACATCTATAAATGCAATATAGATGCATTTAGTTTATTGCAGTAATATATATATATATATATATATATATATATATATATATATATATATATATAATGAAATTTCTTGATTAAACATCAGAAATTTCTCTTAGATAACTTGACCCTCAATCCATGCTTCATTTCAAGTATGATACAGTCATGACGAGGAATGACCGGATGACCCTCCACCAGGTGAATGTTGTAGTGATATATAATTGTGGCAGCCACCATTTTCATCTCAAAGAAAGCCATTTCTTTGCCCAGACAAGTTCTTGGTCCTACGTTAAACGCAGGAAACATGTAAGAAGGCACGCCCTTAATTATCTTCCCTCCTGCAGTACTAGTTGAAATCCATCTCTCTGGCTTGAATTCCAAGCAATCTTTTCCCCATACGGACTCCATTCGTCCAATCGAATAAAAAGAAAGGATGACTTTAGCATCTTCTTTTATGTAATGTCCGCTCGGTAGATTATCGGATTTCATTGGAGATTTGTGCTCCAATGGCCCCGGTGGATACAACCTTAACGACTCGCACAAAGCCCCATGCAAGTAAATCAGCTTTCGCGACTCTTTTACGGTGAATAAACTCCACTTAATTCTACCATTTTCTTCGCCTTTGCCTTTCAAATGCAGTAGCACTGTCTCGATCTCGTCAAGAATTAGGGTTTTCGTCCTTGGGTTTGTGGCTATCAACCAGAAGAGCCATGTCAGACAAGAAGCTGACGTGTCTCTACCTGCGAACATCAAACCCAACGCAGTGTCCCTCATGAATTTTGCATCTCTTGATGATGAACCACCGCCGCTGCCGCCTCCGCCACCTCCTAATAATAATAATGAAGAAATATTGTTTTCTTGGTACGCTTTTCTGAAAGTGGTCAACAAGTTGAGGTGATGATCATCTCGCGTAATATTATTATTATTGACGAGTGGATATATGAATTCGTCTAGGGCTTTCCAAGCTTCGAGAAACTTCCTCTCTCTACCGATTTGAAGCCATTTTTGCAGCTTCCAAACAAACTCCGGCAGAGTGTGCCTGTAAAACAGGACTCCTATGGAAACACACAAAGCCTGCATGGACGGAATAAAGGGCAAGTCGACGCACAAGCTCCCCGGGTCAAAGTCCAACGCCAATTTACAGATGCTATCATAAGTGAACCTCTGGAAAATATCTTGCAAATCAAAATCGATATTCCCTTGAAGAAAATAGTCGAGAACAGGCAGAAGCCCATTTTCGACCTTTTCCCAAACAACACTCTCCAGCAGAGAGTTGAACTCGGGGTGAGTCATGAACGAGTGAGTCGTTTTCCTTTGAAATTCCCATAACTCGTCATCCACGTTGAAAATGGAATCTCCAACGACTTCGAAGATCTCTCTGTACTGACGGCCCTTCGGGTAATTTGCAAACTTTTTGCTGAAGATGTGATTTATATTTGCTGGATCAGATGTGATCAACATATCCATGTTGAAAATCTTGGGGAATTTCAATTGAAATGTGCCACCGCATTCGCTCAGAATCTCCGTCAAATAATCCTGGGTGCGATGGCGATTCTGTAGAACCGATGGCAGCATTCCGACCAGCGGCCAATTTGTCGGCAAAAACGAGATTTTTTTGCCATTTCTTTTTCTCCAAACACAAAGGATAATTATTATGGGGATGGTGATAAACAAGATACTCTCAAGATATACATAGATGGCCATTTGAGCAGATTTTGCAATTTCTTGCCTTTTTATTTTATGAACAAACAATTCAAGTAAGAAACTATGTATAACTAACTGGTCCCGTAATGGGAAAACGACAAAATTAAACACACCAAATTAGCATTGGACCCAATTCTTTACTGCTCAATTTGAGCTAGCACCTACCTAAATTTATTGTGATATGAACGTATATCTTAATTAAATTTGAAAATACTATACCCGGTTGTATTATTGTGTTGAGGTTATTCAAAGAGGGGATCCTATTAAAAAAATGCAAGAAATATTGTGGTAGAATTAATTACGTTTATTGTTGTGATTTTTAATGCCTGAAAAATCTTTCCGAAAATAAATATCTTGTGGGCCACGATAGACGGATCAGAAAGACATGGGCTGCGGCCCATGGGAGTGCTAAATCCTACATTAAAACTTATTAAATCCCACACATAAATTAGATAACATTCTCTCTCTACACCATATTTCTCTGACTTCTCTCTAGGGTTCACAAAGTCGTTCAAAAATCGTTTTCTTTGATATAATAATCATAAAATAATGAGTTCGATATCTTTGGACAACAATCCTCTCCAAACGGAGGTAATATTTTGATTGTTTTTCTCTTTTCCAAATATTCGTCAACCTTACTGCGAGCAAACACTTCGTGCGCTCACCCGGTATAGAAGGCGGCGCCGGCCAAAGTGTGCGCGAACCCAATACAAAAGGCGGCTACGGTGGGAGCGGAATCAATACGAACGCCAGCCAACTTGGAAGCGAGCGCAACACAAAACACACATATTGTGTGCGCGATACAATGCTTCCGCGTACTAGATGGGTGCGGTCTGTTTGCTCCAGCTCCGTTTTTGGGCGCCCTTTATTTTTTTATTTAAATTAACAAACATTTTTTAACATTTATTCAATAATTAATTATTAGTTTTTATTATTATTAATTATTTATCAATACTTATTAATTGTTAAAAATTTAATAATATGTAATTAAATGATAATTTACATTAACTATTATTTAACAAACATAATCAAACAATTAATAAATAATATTAAATTGAAAAATAAAATAAAAAAGTAAAAAAAATCCCCACCCACGGCCGCCAACCATCCTACACCCCACGCCCCACCCTGCGCACGCTTGTACCAGTTTGTGTAATTTAAATGATTACTTGATTGTTGATTGTAGAGTAAATTTGTCAATATTTTCCTCAAATTTTTATTTCGAACCCTAGGGTTTTTTCCTGTATGTGATTTTGAGAAGAAAAATGAGGGGAAAAGAAGAAGGATTAGGGAATGTTTTTAGATTTTTTAGAGAGATTAAATATTTTCATTATGTGCAGGATTTTGTAATTATTGTGCAGGATTTAGCATTTCAGTTAGTATTAATGTGTGGGCTGTCAATTACTCAGTTTTTCTTGGGTTGAATTGTCACTATATTTTTCTTTTATTTTTTAACACTCAAATACATGGTATCGAAAATGATTTTCCACAAGTAAAATAATTAGAAAAAAAAAAAAATAACTCTCGAATATATATGGTAGTATAAAAAATAAAAATCAACGCCCACCGTGGGCTTGGACCCACGACCAGTCGACCACAAGGTTAAGAGCCTTACGCTCTACCAACTGAGCTAGACGCGCTGCTCTCTCTCTCTCTCTCTCTCTCTCTCTCTCTCTATATATATATATATATATATATATATATATATATATATATATATATATATATATATATATATATATATATATCAGAAAATTCTGTTAGATAACTTGACCCTCAATCCATGCTTCATTTCAAGTGTGACACAGTCATGACGTGGACAGACTGCATGATTTTGTACCAGGTGAATGTTGTATTGATATATAATTGCCGCAGCCGCCATTTTCATTTCAAAGAAAGCCATTTCTTTGCCTAGACAAGTTCTTGGTCCTATGTTAAATACTGGAAACTTGTAAGAAGGCACGTGCTTAATTATCGCAGTACTACTAGTAGTTGAAATCCATCTCTCTGGCTTGAATTCCAAGCAATCTTTCCCCCATACGGACTCCGTTCGTCCGATGGAATAAAAAGAAATGACCACTTTAGCATTTTCTTTTATGTAATGTCCGCTCGGTAGATTATCGGATTTCATCGGAGATTTGTGCTCCAATGGCCCCGGTGGATACAACCTTAGCGACTCGCACAAAGCAGCATGCAAGTAAATCAGTTTTTTCGACTCTTTTACGGTGAATAATTCCCATTTAATCCTACCATCTTTGCCCTTGAGATGAACTAGTGCAGTTTCGATTTCTTCGAGAATCTTCGCTATGGTGGCAGGGTTTTTGGTAATTAGATACAAAACCCACGTGAGACACGTAGAAGATGTGTCTCTACCTGCGAGTAACAAACCCAACACGGTGTCCCTCATGAATTTATTTCTTGACGAGTCACCTCTTAGTAACGAAGAAACGTTTTTTTCTTCGTACGCCTTTGTAAAATTGGTTAACAAATTGAGGTTGTCGTCATCATTATTGATTGCAAGAAGTGGATATATGAATTCGTCAACGATTTTTCGACCTTCTAGAAGCTTCCTCTCTCTTCCGATTCCAAGCCGTTTTTGGAGCTTCCACACGAACTCAGGCAGAATATGCCTGTGAAACACGGCTTCGATGGAATCACAAAAGGCCTTCATGGATGGAATAACCGGCAAGTCAACGCACAAGCTTTTCGGGTCAAAGTCCAACACTAGTTTACAGATACTATCGAAAGTGAACCTTTGGAAAACATCTTGCAAATCAAAATCTATATTCCCTTGAAGAAAATGGTCGAGAACGGGTAGAAGCCCGTTTTCGACCTTTTGCCAAACGACACCCTCCAGCAAAGAGTTGAACTCGGGGTGAGTCATGAACGAGTGAGTCGTCCTCCTTTGGAATTCCCACAACTCGTTATCAACGCTGAAAATCGAATCTCCAAGCTCTTCGAATATCTTCTTGAACTCGGGCCCCTTTGGATAGTTTGAGAAATTTTTGGTGAATATGTGATTGATATTGTCCGGATTAGAGGTGATTAACGTATCCATGTTGAGGAAGTGGGGAAATTTGAATTGAAAAGTGCCACCGCTTTCGATTAGAATATCCGTAATATAATCCTGCATTCGGTGGCGGTTCCGTTGAATGGCAGGCAGCATTCCGACTAATGGCCAATTTGTGGGCAACGATGTTTTCTTTCCGTAGCTTTTACGATTACATATTCTCCAAACACAAAGGATGATTACATTTACGGGGATGAAAAACAAGAAAATCTCGGGATATTTAAATATCGTCATTTGTTTATTTAATTATGTACGCGTTTTGCAGTTTCTTGCAGGATGACAAGTTTCTGTCAAGTGTTGAAAGAAACTATTTTGATCATTAAAACACGAGTACAATCCACTATTTATATAGTACTCTCATAAGTAACGGGAAATTAGATGTTACACCTGGTTTATTTACAGTGGGATATCGTGAACCGTAGATCTACACATAATTACACACACCCATGTGTATATTGGGTGATCCTGAACCGTAAATCTACACATAATTACACACACTCATGTGTATGTGTGCTTAATCGGTTATCCAATTTACCCAACTATTCATTTAAAACCCGGTGCCGAATATGGAAAAAAAAAATATAAATAATTAATAAAGACTATTAAAATAAATTGGTATTTAGAATTAATATTGCCAACCCTAGCTACTGACTTTTCCCGCGCAGCCATGCATGCATGTGTAGTGGATTTGGCTTTGCCTATTGATTTTATAGAAATCAAAGATTTAGCACTCGCCACCTCTTTAACTCTAATTGTTGAAAAAAATCTGGTCCCCAATAGATACTCAAAACCAATAAGATTAGATTTCTATGAACCGATCGTGTACTGCACTCGCCATTTATACGATCGTGGATAGTTTTTGATCCGGAAAGATCCGAATATAAATTATTTTATAAATAAATATAAATTTAATTGAATCTAAATATAAATATAAATTGAGTACAATTGACTCTTTATTTTAGTCAATCAGTCCTGGGGTTTATTTATGATTATGTTAGTGACGGAATCCTCTACTTCTAGTACTCTACTAAGATTAAAGAACATAATGAACCCAAATAGTTCATTTAATTACAAATGAGCTTTGCATGTAGTATCAAAATCATAATTAGATTGCTAGATCTGATGAATTACCCCAACTTAGGGGCACAATACATAATAAATGTTATTGACCAAGTTAATTAGATCAGTAATTATGAGAAAATGATTGTTCAGACTTCTTTTTATTTATTATGATATTTTGCATTACGTTTTATCAAAAAACATTTAAAAGTAAATGATAATCTCGGGAAACTTAAAGTAAAAACTAACGCCCACCGTGGGGCTCGAACCCACGACCACAAGGTTAAGAGCCTTGCGCTCTACCAACTGAGCTAGACGGGCTGATGACATTTCTTTGAGGGATTGTTTTTGTATTCCTTCAAATTATCTTCCCATACCATAATGCCAAGAAACGAGAACGCGAGTGGCAGAAAATTTCTGAATCTGACAATTCCGCCTTGTGCTTTTCTGTTCTTTTTCTGTGCCTTAAGAAATCTCGTTCCGTGGGATTATGATTTATGATTATATATGTTGAAGGAAGAGCCGTCGTCATCAGCCCGTCTAGCTCAGTTGGTAGAGCGCAAGGCTCTTAACCTTGTGGTCGTGGGTTCGAGCCCCACGGTGGGCGTTTTCCTGTAGTTTTTATCTCTTTTTACAAATTAGAATCATATTTTGGAATAAACTGTGTCGAGGCCCAGTTACAGGCATTTTGTTCAACTTATATACTATTTGGGCCTTAATATGTTTACTACCAATTGTGCCTATATATCATAATTTGATCAAGTGCAGCAGATATTAATTAATTGATTAACCACCCCTTTTTTATACACTTAAAGTTGAACTAATTAAAAAAGATGGAAGAATAATTGAAGTTTTTGTTGGGGGCCACATCATAATTAAAAAGAAATTCCCCATCCACAGCAGACGGAGGAAGTTTACTTATACCCCACTCTTTAAATCAATGGTGTCTGATAAAAGTAGCTCTCATGTAATAATTCCCCCTCCCCTTTTCTTTGTCATTTTTCATCCATTTTTCTCTTCTTTAAACTTTAAATTATTGTTACATAGAAGGATAAGTCACTTCACATGGATGTTAACTTGTAAGAAAATAATGCTTATGTGTCCACATCATGAACAAACTACCCATGTGGTGGAACCACATGAACGGGTGGGTGCAAACGAGTCGAGCCGAGACGAATACTTATTTATTTGATCAGCTCAAACAATAACTTTAGAATTTATTGTAGTACTGCTGATATTTATATTTTTTATAAGGATGAACAAACGATATACAGTGAAACAATCTAAAATTAATACGGTTAACCAATCAAATTATATTAATTTATGGAAATATGTTTTAGCAAATTATCCTCAAATTGAAATTGAAATAAAATACTATTTAAACGAGATTATTAACTTATCGGGTATTAATTTAATAACGGTCTCGAGTAGATCAATAGTCAATTATTCCCACTAACTCGAATTTTCTAGAAAACAATTGTAAAATATCTCAATCGTGAAAAGAGAAAGACTACAATGTAATGCGCGTGTCCTATGGACCACCACTACCTTCAGATCTCGCCACGTGTACGGCCGATCTCCACCACAATCGCCTCCCCACTCCACTATAAAAATTGAGGCCACCGCTTCATCTTCTTCACCAACGATATTTGTTAATTAATCACTGTAATTTTAAATTTCCTCCAAAAGAAAAACTAAAAATGTCTTGCTGTAGTGGCAAGTGTGGCTGTGGCGCTAACTGCAAGTGCGGCAATGGCTGCAGCGGGTAAATTTATTATATTTATTTATTTATTTATTAATATTAATTATATTATAGTTTAATTTAAATAATCAGAAAGCTTAAAATTAAATTATATGCAGGTGCGGTATGTACCCAGACTTGAGCAGCTACTCGGAGGCTGCCGGCGCCGCCACCGGAGCCGTCATCCTCGGCGTTGCTCCTACGTACGCATACATCCATTTCTAATTTTTTTTTTTTGATTTTGTTTTGGTGGAGATTAAGAAACGATTTATTAATTAATTTATAATGAAATTATTAATTACAATTAAAATTGCAGATATTTTGGGGGATCAGAGACGGTGATGGGTGGTTCGGAGAACGGGTGCAAGTGCGGTGCTAATTGCACGTGCGATCCATGCACGTGCAAGTGAGAAGAAGCAAGATCGTACGTGCGACGATGATGAAGAAGAAGATGATGTTGTACTAGTACTGTACTTTTATCTGTATTTGTGCCCTTTTCTTAATAAAAGTTGCCGTTGAGGGTTTCAAATAGTTTATATATATATATATATTTATATAAACTTATATATATGTGTTATATATATATATATATATATATATATATATATATATATATATATATATATATATATATGTGTGTGTTTCATGTACTAGTACTAAAATATATTCATCTCTGCTTATTGATCTAATTTTGTTAAATAATTTAGCTATACTGTGTGGTATGCTGCTATAATTCTTAAGTGCCCAAATCGATATACGAGCAGGGGCGAGAGTGCCAGAAAGTAAAATTATGGGGTGTTAAAGTGCTATTTACCCTAAAATAAAATTAAAGCAATCTACTACTAATTATTTCATGTAACAAGCGTGCTAGAATTATGGACTTATTATTGGCTCCACACACGCCATACATACATATACACAAGTATAACCGATTGGTTTTGCCAACGGAAAATGTCTAGTCGATGGTGTGAGGAAAAAACTATATTAACGATTTGAGTTCGATCATCGTCCATATATATATTTTTAGGTCAAACTCGTGATGCATAGCTTCTTCATCGCGATTTAAAATTTTCATGTACAAATGATTTACAGAATAGCTATTGCATCAAAGAGTGATTTATCCTTGTGCACTTATGTGATAATTAAATGTGTCTCTTGGTATGTAAATGTATGGTTCATTATAAACAACATTTTGCACAAAATAGAGAATATTTCATGGAATCTATATTGAATTTGACATAAGGATGAACGTGTAAGAAGATTCATAATTGAGGGTGGTTGTTATTACAAAAAAATAAGGGGTATTTTTGTAATTTGATATTAACTTGGGTGGCCGTAATTTACCCTAAAACTAATGGAGTACTTTAAGCACTGGATTTCTCTTCATGATTTGGAGTGCAGAATACATAACTTATAATGGTAGTTAGTACCAACAAATAGATTCAAATAACCTAGTAAAAATTACATTACAAAAGCCAAATATTACAACAAACACTGCACACAAAATAAGGACACAATAGGAAAAAACACTAGGCGTTGAGTACGAGGTTTGCTAATAGTCCTCTTGCAGCCCTTCCGAACATGTTATGCACCTAAAATATAAGAATTTCATCCATGGTTAAACTTCAATTTTAAACCAAAAATTCATTGAAAAAAATTAATTAATTGTATTTTATATTTTTACCTGCTTTGAGGATAAGCCAATCTTCTCTAGATCACCTAGCTGCAATCATTCAAAAAAAAGAAAAAATTCAAAACGAATGCAACAATACTTGAAAACGGTAGATAGATATAATTATTTCGATATTTCTTACGGATTTTAGAGGGCTAGTTTCCCTTAGCTCAACGATGTATTCGGCTATCTTTTCTCCGATTCCCTGAACAAGAGATCAACCACACAAGTTAATAAAACAAGCACAAAGCGCGGTTTCTTATCAGTAATAATCGCAAGTGTTTTACGGGAACAAAAAAAAATGTTACCTTTAGCTCCATTAGCTCCTCCCTGCAAATAATGCGGTAACAAACACATGAAAATGTTTATGTTTAATACATGATTCACGAAGAAAGAATGAAAATCGAAAGGAGTTAGTTACCTGCTAGCTGTGTTCAAGAATTCGATGTACTCTTGAACAAGAGAACTCTGTCGAGAAAGAACCAATTATGTTGATCAAAATGGACGATAACGAAATTAATGTGTAACTAAATTAAATCGAAAAAAAGATATCCACGAACCTTTAATCTAGAACTCCGGGCGGTAAATTTATCGAGTGGGGTGTTCAATACTTGGAAGTCATTCTCAACATCACCTGGTATAGAAAACAACGACTTTGGTGTCTTTGGATCACAAGGACCAAAGTGTAAATTTCCATTGTCGGAGTTAATTGGAGAAAGGGCTTCTCTGTGGGGACTCTCGAGTGATTTGATATTCTTGGTTAGTAGTGACATGCTAATGGCTTCCTCCTCAACGAACAATGATTCATCTGGAAAAAAGTTTGTACGTCACCATAAAAAGAAATCGATTTTTTTTGTGAGAGAAAAAAAGATGCATTTAGATAGTGTACCGGGTAAAAAAGGATTCGATTCCGATAATATATCCCCGTAAACCGGGATGGCAAAATTTTCTTGATTAGTTTCAGCTGCAGCTAATTTTTGAGCCTGTGAAACAATTACATAAAATGATGAGATTTGTCGAACGAAAATTATATGTATCTATCTTCAACGAGATTTCCAAGATTAACCATTACCTCCTCACAGTGAAGTGGATAACCTCCACCACTGAATAGATTTCTGCCAGCTGTGCATGGACTTCTGTAGAGGAAAACGAAATGCTGAGTATCGGAGTTATTTGCATCTAGATAGTGCAGTAAAATTCGTTTACCTTCGTACGGCTTTAGTTTCGTTGGTGCGCGAACATGTATTAAATTTCCTTGTGGATTTCACCGAACTAGGAGTTCTACCAAGAAACGGAGAATGGCAAAACCCTGTTCTTTGAGCACTTTTCGTTTTGCCTTTTGATTCTAGCCAAGCAAGAAGTTTCGCTTCCATGTCAATTTTCATGTTCGAATTGCCATTTTTGTGTGATGGATATACAAAGTTAGAAACATGGCGAGACCTAGCTGCCAAGCTAACTGTATGAACGCATTCTTGGTACTCTCCTGGATTCTATTACGAAAACAAAGCTCAAGTTAATAATTTAGATTTTCGAAAAAACGGAGATACATATACGAAAAGATTGAGTTTAAGTTTATATACCAAACAAGCAACCATAAGAGCACGGCTTGTCCCTCCAAGAGAATCCTGTAATATTCGAGTCAATTTGGTTTCTCTATAAGGAATTCTTGATTTTCCGTTGTTAAGTGCGTAAATCACATTCGACAGTGCGAACAGAGATTGGTTTATCTTAGCACTTTCTTGAAGCCGAATTCCTTCGTTGCAAGTCCTCTTATTGTCTTCGTTTCCTAATTCCACAAATTCAAATTTTGACCCTCGATCAACAAAATAGAGCACAAACGAAATAAAATGCTATACACAGGTCTTTTACAAACCTGCTAAATCGATAAGATTAAGCTTCCCAACGACAGCATTGCAGACACTGTCATGACAAGGTGTGGAAATAGTAATTCCGAGCACACCGTGGCTCCTGCTCGATACATCATTGAGGCCCGTGTGAGCAACTTTTCTTCTCTGAATAGCACAAGAGAAAATCTCGTGGAATTGGAGTATTGAGCTGACTTCAGTTTGAGCCAATCCTTTAAGATGTATCTGTCCATCTTTATCTTCCCAAATCAAGATCTCCTTTTCTTTTGGATCCAATAGATCGTAGCATTTATCGAGGTAGATCTCGTAGTAAGATATCACTATTTTACTTCCCGTGCACTCGCACATCGACAAGATGTTCGACATGGCAAGCGGCATTAAACCAGGTAACTGATCACTCCCCTGCATTTTATCAAGTTTTGAACTAACGATTAAGTTCTGTATATATATATATATATATATATATATATATATATATATATATATATATATATATATATATATATATATATATATATATATATATATATATATATATATATATATATATATATATATACAGGTAGCTGCCCTTTTGTTACACTAAAATGCTAATTGATTTCAATCACAGAAGATTAACTATACGAAACCAGCAAAGCTCGTGCTTTTTAAGGAACGGATTTAGTGACGAATACAACATATAACCAACTAGCCTATCCCTATTAGGTTTTTACTCGAAATCGTGCAGCTAAATTAACAAAAAATACCAAATAGAAAAATCGAAGAACTTGGTTGTTGAGCTATTTTTGGAAGAAATCAAACCTGCATGGTGTAAGTTTTACCACTTCCAGTGGCTCCATAAGCAAAGATAGTTGCATTGAAACCCTGGAATATTCCAGGAATCAAAGGCCTCACTTCTCTCTCGAAGATCCGGCTCACGTTGTTGTCTTCCTGCCCGAAAAACGCATCCAATTTGTAGCACTCATTCCGACTACACCCGAAAAGGAAAATCAAATCCCCCTTCCCCAAAATTCAAAATCATTCAAACCAAAACAAAAAGGCGAACAAACCTGGTTTCGTGATCTTTGAGAAGAAGAGTAACTTCATCAGAAGAAGAGTCCGATTCTCGGAGAGAAACACAGGAAATCAGGTTTCCGTTTCTGGAAGAAAGCTCTCGAGGGAGAAAAGGTCGAACCCTAACGATTACTCTAACCTTCGAAATTGAACTCGATAGATGATGATTTTTTCCCGGGGTGGAAACCCCTTGTGCGTGAGTTGGTTTGATCCCACAAATTTCGGGTTGATTCGCCATAAGAACTGAGTTTAGCACAAATGCAATTGAAATTTCTAAAGAGAAGAGCTCTGTGTGGAGACCGTTAAGAAAAAGTGGGGGTTTGAAGTTTGAACGTTTGAGTTTTGAATGCGCGGTTGTTAACGTTTAAATTCGAATCTGGGCCGTTGGATTTTGGGAAATGGGCTTCATAAAAGTTGATCCAGACAAAAACTAAATAACAATATTTGACTTTGACCCAAATTAAAGAAATGTTTAATATTAATTTATCAACTCATAAGTCAATCGAGTGTTTGATATATTATCTACAATTGGAATACTAACACTAAAAAAAATCGCTAAATTACGATCAAGGTAAGGTCAAATTAAAAAAGAAAAAAATCTTTATGTTTGTATAAATACAACCACTTTTCAACTATGAATTTTCTTACATGTCAACTCTTATAGTATCAAATTCAACAACATTATCTAGATTCCGTGGAATCTTTTCTAGTTTGTACTTGTTTCATGCAAAAATACAGTTTCTGATGCACCACAATCTGATTCTTACAAACTAAGAGACATATTTTATGATCATCTTGTTTCAAAATGTAGAGCTCGATTGAAATACAATCGGTACAAATAAAATATTCCACATAATCTAGAAGATTATATTAAATTTAACACCGCAAAAGTGAACGTGTAAAAAAATAATAGTTAAGAGATGATCGTAATTAACATGAGTTTTTTTTTTTTTATAATTTGGTCTTACATCATATGGTGACCGTAATTTATCCAAAAAAATATAAATAACACTTCTTTTCTTTTCTTTTTTACTTTAAAACTTCTATACATGCTAATTGTAATTTTAGTATATTTATGGGTAATTTTCAAATTTTGCGTATTCTATCTTTTATCAAATTTATTTTTTTAATAATCAAAGTAAATATATATTTTTTCTCAAAGTATTACCAGTAATAATGGTGCTCAAAGACCACTTATTGAGATAACCTATAAAAAACTGAGTGATGAAGAAAAACAGAAAAGAAGCGTAAAGAGGGAGAATCGAAGAGAGAGAGAAAGAACATAAGAGAAGAAAGACCCGAGCTGTAGGCCGACGGAATTTGTGGATCCTCCTCCACCGCCGCCGCCGCCGCCGCCGCCGAGTTCGTGACCGTAAGTATTTGCTGATTTTATTTATAAAAACACTCTAGTAGGGTTTCTTGTCGAAGCAGCGCCTTTGTTCGGCGATAAGCCGTCTCCAGCGTGCGCTCCGGCGGCACTCGCCTTTAATTGCTATACAATTATCTGATTTCCGGTTTCAATTGAATAATGTATTTGCTGATCTGCTTTCAAACACTATTATTACTGCTTAATTCGAGAATTTTGTTACTTGCCCTAAAAAACTGAATCTTTAGGGTATGTTTGGCCCAGTTTTATCAAATTGGATTTGGGGGTTTGAGATTTCAATCGAATTTTGTTTTTAATGGTTTGTGTCCTTGTGTATACCCTTCCTTCGATATTGTATAGAGTCAGTGAAATATTTAATTTTGAAGATGCCATAACATAATTCATTGAAGGCTCAGTACGAAACTTGGTTTTCGATGCGTTTCTTTGTTTGTTCATACTGAATGTGCAGGGATTATTTACTTTCTTCGATATTGTCTTCAAAATTATATTGATAGCTGGCATTGCCAGTTTGCCACACCTTACTCTGTTAATCGAACACCATATTCATATAGAGTGATGTCTAATCTAATGAAATTAAGGGATACAATTGACTTCTAAATCAACAACAATCAAAACTTTTAAGTTTTAATAGTAAGTACTAACATGGATCGAAAGTTAAGCCAAGAAACCGACTATTTATTCAGGCTTCCACGGATCAATTTAGTCTTTCGAATGTAGTGTTTTATGTTCTCCTGCTTTGTGAAGGCTTCCATGATTTCTAATTTCTTGATTATTTAAAGAACTTCATAATTATGAAATAAAATTATTGCTCTATATTCTTGTTCAGTGTTAACAAGATATTTTTCTGATTCGTGAAATCTTTTGATTGGCTGATTTTTTTTGTTACTCGATAATCAACTAACATTGTCTCTTTATTTTTTGACTTGGTTCAGCTTAGAGCCTCCCGTAAACTGATTTTCAGAGATGGAAGACCAGAAGCATCTGTCAGTTAACCACGGTTCGGTTAGTAAGTCAAGAAAAAAGAAACCCGTGCCACAACACCCTGATATCTCTCAATCCCACGAGATACGAACATTTTCCGGACAAAAGGGGAAAAAGGGCACCAAAAGAGGTGCGATAAACGAAGCTCCACCAGTGTTCCAGACAGAGAGACACTTAATCCCGGATACAATGCCTGATTCTTCGACATCTGGCAACGAATACAGAGCTCTCAGGCTGAAGTACTTGCTCTTGGAGGAAGAAAGCTGTGGATTAGGAAAAGAGTTAGAGGCGGTTGAAGACGATATCAAAACCCTCGAAGAGGAGAAACTATCTTTATTGGATGAACTTGTCGTCTTAGAAGGGCTTATTGCTCCTTCGGATCTTCAACCGAGAGGACAGAGATTGCAATAAGTTGCATTATAATTTTAATACATGTTGCTACATATCCCTTGGTTTATTGTTTTTAGGGTAAATTACAACCACCCCTGAGGTATGGTCAATTTACGAAAAAATCCCTCTTCTTTGGATAATTACATATACCCCTCAACTATGATTTTTTCTTACACCTCCACTCTCATGGTGTCAAATTCAACATAATCATCTAGATTTCGCGGAATGTGCTCTAGTTTATACTCGTTTTGTGTAGAATTACAGTTTCTGATGCGACAAAATTTGATATATACAAGCCAAAAAACACAATTTATGATCATCTTGCTTCTAAATATTGAGTTTGAATGGGATAAAACGGGTATAAAAGTGATAATATTCCATATAATCTCAAAGATTCTACTAAATTTGAAACCGCAAGGGTGAACAGTGTAAAAATATTTATAGTTAAGAGGGTGATTGTAATTACCCAAACAAGAGGGGGTTTTCGTAATTTAACCATACATCAGGGGTAGTTGTAATTTACTCTTGTTTTTATGATCCAAACAAGTGTATAGTTTGTGTCAACTTATGTTCTCTGTATTTAGAAAGAAATATTCTATTTCTACTATTCTTATTTTCTTCCTATACTTTTTCAGACACTCAACTATATACGATGGTTCCACCAAATTTAATGGTATCTTCTAGATTATGTGGAATATTCTTCGGTTTGTATCCGCCACCCATGCCTGCCAAACCCTTAAATCAGCCTAGCGAATCCAGCCGCCATTGAGGATGCCCTAACTTGCAGGTTCTTGATTTATCTAGACGGCTTCCTCCCACAGGCTTTGAAGTTAATAGTACCACAACACCAACTGAACAATTAATTGATAATTACGTCTGAAAGAAACCCCTAACTACATGGAAGAAAAAAAAAAAAAAAAAGGACCATACATGCATTCTCACTAGATATGTAAGCTCAGTCCTCTGCATATTTAATTAAGGGTAAATTACAAACACCCCCTGAGGTATGGTCAAATTACAAAAACCCCCCTCTTGTTTGGATAATTACATCTACCCCCTCAACTATGATTTTTTCTTAGACCTCCACCTTTATGGTGCCAAATTCAACATAGTCATTTAGATTCCGTGAAATGTGCTCTAATTTGTACTATTTTTGTGTAAAAAATACAGTTTTCGATGCACCACAAACTGATATATACAAGCTAAAAATCACATATTATGATCATCTTGCTTCATAATGTAGAGTTTGAATGGGATAAAACGGGTACAAAAGTGATAATATTCCATATAATCTCGAAGATCCCACTAAATTTGATGAGTTGAGGGGTGGTTGTAATTATCCAAACAAGAAGGGTGTTTTTGTAATTTGACCATACCTCAGGGGTGTTTGTAATTTACCCTTTAATTAATTAAGATATTACTCCTTTCAAAATCACAATAAATTTCAGTAGGTACCATTTTTAATTCAGCAATAAATAAGTGGCCTCAATGCCAATTTGCAGTCTTAATTAGTTTTTTCTTTTCCTAATTCGGAAGGATTGCAGTTATATATATAGCTTCTTACTTTCTTTCTATAAATCAGAAACTTGAATTGTTTGTTTTTTTAAAAAAAAGAAAAAGAAAAGAAAAAATGGCCATCTTTGAGTATCTTGAGATTTTCTTGTTTACCATCATCCCCATAATAACCATCCTTTGTGTTTGGAGAAAGAGTAACGGCGAAAAGACGTCGTTTTTGCCGACAAATTGGCCGTTGGTCGGAATGCTGCCGTCTTTTCTACAGAATCGCCATCGCATGCAGGATTACTTCACGGAGATTCTGAGCGAATGCGGTGGCACGTTTCAAATGAGATTCCCCAGAATTTTCAACATGGATATGTTGATCACGTCCGATCCGTTGAATATAGATCACATCTTCAGCAAGAATTTCGCAAATTACCCAAAGGGCCGTCAATTCAGAGAGATCTTCGATATCCTCGGAGATTCCATTTTCAACGTGGACGACGAGTTGTGGGAATTCCAAAGGAAAACGACTCACTCGTTCATGACTGGTCCCGAGTTCAACTCTTTGCTGGAGAGTGTTGTTTGGCAAAAAGTCGAAAACGGGCTTCTGCCAGTTCTCGACTATTTTCTTCAAGGAGATATTGATTTTGATCTGCAAGATGTTTTCCAGAGGTTCACTTATGATAGCATCTGTAAGTTGGTGTTGGACTTTGACCCGGGGAGCTTGTGCGTTGACTTGCCCTTTATTCCATCCATGCAGGCGTTTTGTGATTCCATCGGTGCCGTGTTTTACAGGCACACTCTGCCGGAGGTGATTTGGAAGTTGCAAAGACGTCTTCAAATCGGTACAGAGAGGAAGCTTCTAGAAGCTCCGAAAGTCGTCGACAAATTCATATACCCACTCGTCAATAATAATAATAATATTACGGAAGACGACGATCATCGTCGTCTCAACTTGTTGACCGCTTTCAGAAGAGCGTACAAAGAAAAAAGTGTTTCTTCATTGTTATTATTAGGCGGCAATGGTGGTGGTGATGGTGGTGCATCATCAAGAGAAACAAAATTCATGAGGGACACTGTATTAGGTTTGATGTTCGCGGGTAGAGACACGTCAGCTTCTTGTCTGACGTGGCTCTTCTGGTTGATCGCCAAAAACCCTAGGACGAAAACCCTAATTCTCGACGAGATCGAGAACGTGCTAACACATTTGAAAGGCGAAGGCGAAGAAGGTAGAATCAATTGGAGTTTATTCACCGTGAAAGAGTCGCGGAAGTTGATTTACTTACACGGGGCGATGTGCGAGTCGTTAAGATTGTATCCACCGGGGCCATTGGAGCACAAATCTCCGGCGAAATCCGATAATCTACCGAGTGGGCATTACATAAAAGAAAATGATAAAGTCATCCTTTCTTTTTATGCGATTGGACGAAGGGAGTCCGTATGGGGGAAAGATTGCTTGGAATTCAAGCCAGAGAGATGGATTTCAACTACTAGTAGTACTGCGATAATTAAGCACGTGCCTTCTTACAAGTTTCCCGCGTTTAACGTAGGACCAAGAACTTGTGTCGGCAAAGAAATGGCTTTCTTCGAGATGAAAATGGCGGCTGCCGCAATTATATATCACTACAACATTCACCTGGTGGAAAATCATGAAGTCTCTCCACGTCATGATTCTGTGCTACTTGAAATGAAGCATGGATTGAAGGTCAAGTTATCTAAGAGAAACTTTTAAATTATATATATATATATATATATATATATATATATATATATATATATATATATATATATATATATTGCATTCCATATTTGTTTGTTATTGATGCAGGCTCAGAAGTTAAGTCTAGAGGACTGCATATAATACAATATATTTGTACTTTGAGTATGTTTATGATAATTGTGAATCATTAGTAAATCTAATGTAAGCCTACTTTTTCTAATTAACTCTGAAGAACTGTTTTTTATTTTTATTTTTAGAATCTATTTTTGACCTATTTTTTGAATGAAAAATAAATCTATATAAATGAGCCCTTTTAACAAATCATGCGCACTGTGTAGAAAATAGGAAAGCATGTCTGAACGAACAGTTTATTTGATGATACATTTGGTGAAATGCAACGAGTGATTATTAATTATTGATCTGCATATAATCAGACACACTGATGTGTATGCGTGTTTAGTGGGAAGTTATTTCATCACATCAACGATTAATATTCACCCGGCATATTTCACCAGGTGTAGCATCTCAATAAGCAGGAACGGAATAATTAATTAGGCAATCCCTAGTAGAAGATTGCTCAATTCATGTAATATTTAATGTCAATTTCCAATATCAGATGACAACATTTTGAATTTTGTCAGCCAGGGCAAATTACAGTGATTATATTTTCATCTAAATATATCTGAAATGCAGATTTATTATTACAACTCACTTACCTTAACCGCAGAAAAATATCCAAATTAAATACCAATAAAGCCCTTCCGTCCTCGTTGCAATCATTGCAATACAGTCAAACATAGTAAGTAATTCTTAAAATCTGACATTTTTCATTTCCTTAAAAAGCAAAAAATTACGAGAATTTAAACACAATAATCTGTGATTTATTATCACACAATCCATACTTATTTAGAAACAATTCAAAATAAATTACAAAAAAAAAGTCCTGTTTCTTTGCCCGCCCTCATTCAATTGATGCAAATCCAAAATTCAAAAAAGAAATTGTCACAATATTTCAGTCACATCTATATAAAGGACCATTTCCAGCAAATGATATGCACTCACAAACCCTCAATTCATTCTGCATTTTGTGAAGCATATATCAATTTATTTAATTAGCCCTTCTTATTTTAACCCTTTGACCCGATTCTCGAAATTCGATGGATTCTTACTCGGAGAAGAACAATGGTTACGAAAGTACTAATGGGTCTTCCGATTCGAATGACGAACCAGAAAGCCTCGAAGAGTCTACCGATTTTATTATTGTAAATTAAAGTCTTCATAAGCCTGATTTAATTTTTTTTTAATTAAGCATTTTTACAAGTTCATATATATTTTTTAACATTATTTTTGTCCTGATTATTATTCGTACGTTGCAGTGGTCAAACGTGTTCAAATGTAATGTTGTGAACGGGGTACTTGCACCGGATCCGATATCCTGCGTACCCCTAGATCAAAATAGTCCCGATGAATCATCCGAATACGAGGTATATATATATACACGTACTTTATTTTATTTTTAATTTCTTAATTGAGGTTACATAATTTATATATATGTGCTTTGTTTTGTAGGAGGAACCAGAACCGGAACCGGAACCGGAATCAGGCCTGGATGAATCGAACGGCGACAGAAAGGGTAGAAATGCAGGAAACAAAAAATTAATGTTCAAACTTTATAAGTTTGCAAATGCTTTTGAGCAATATCTCCTGGAAAAGCACGAGGTATATATACATGTATTATATATTTATTTATATATATTATATATAAATAAATTAGTGTACTTTTTATGTAACACTTTTTAATTAGATATATGTGTGTGAAGGTGGAAACAGGGAATATAGATAGATGTCACGTGCAAGCGTACGAGAATAATGGAAGCTGGAAAGTGGGAGTGCACAAACTTGCAACAGGAGACCATGTGGTGCAGCCTGTCTTAGAGGATCCTACCCCTCCTCCATTCCTTAAGATATATCCATTGTCCTTACAAGATCGGCTTTTCGGATGGACGGTCGAGATTAGAAAACGAAGAAGCACCGGAAAAGACGATAAGGTACACACACATATACAATTCGAAATAACTAAAAGTACTCATTATTAATTCAAATATTCCTCAAATAATAACAACCTCGTTTTAATAATAATAATTCGACAGTTTTACTATCACGGGAGTAGACAATTTCGATCATTTATCGAGGTGGCAACATTTATAATGTACTCAAGCAAAGTGAAGAACCTGCAGAAAGTTATAGCTAGTCCTAATGATCAAAATCCGTCACAAGATGATCCCGTAAGTAGTTAATTAATTAATTCCCATTTTTTGAAATTTTAATTTTCTCGTATGTTATGTAATTTTATTTTTATAATCCGATTGAGTTAATTTTGACCATTTTGTGTTTCATGTAGTAAGTAGTAATTGTCACAAATCGACATCTGTTTTGTTGCTATATTGCGCAGGAGGCGGAAGCTATTGAGGCGATGATGAGAATATCGTCATCATCCCGGGCAACCACTAGCATTAGTAATAAATATAAGTAATAAATCCGTACTCAGTACACTTATATAGTTGGATGCGAGTTCTTTCATTTAAAAAAATGTAATGAGTAACAACTCATGAAATAAATTGATGATCCTAATTTCCAATAGCATGTACAATTTATTTAATTCAATGCAAAAAAGAAAAAAAAGAAAATTCTCTTGCTAGCACTAATGACTTACTCAATATATAATAAATTAATAATGTTATTAGCGATTGAATTATATTTTTCATTTCCACTTTAATTTGATGGGCTTATTTGGGTTTCTGTACAAAATAGAATACAAGACGAATCTTGGGCCCATTAGAATTTGGCCCAATTTATTACCTACCCATATTATAACAACGCGACTATAAAAAAGATAGAAAAAACGACTTTTGGGTGAAATTAAAGTCAATTTTAGCTTCACCTGTTTCTGCAACCTTTTTGGTGTCAATTTTTTTTTTAAATGGACCATAGTTGACAGAAATGCAGCTACGTAAAAAAAGTTAAAATTATGGCGTCGACCAATCAACATCAATAAATTTTGTAATAATGTCATAACCCTATCGAGGAAGACGATTTGGCTACGCAAGCGCATAAATAATTAAAGTCTTAATTTGTTACTTAGGAGTTGGTGTGCAGTGCACGTGTCAATTGATCCATGTTTTGAACCCTTATGATCAGTCATAGTGTGGTTTACAGCTCTTGCAGGGTTTGCAAGTTATTATACGAGCGTGTATGTTTATTCAATGAATCTGCATGGTTGACTGCACCTTACTTCTTTAATATATATACTAGTAACCGAACCCGTGCGTTGCACGGGGTTATATATTTCAATGAAATCATACAACACAACAATTATTAAATTAGAGTAATAAACTACAAATTGTCATAAATAGAATGCACATTTGGTGTTTTACACTTAAAAATCTCTGATAAAAAAAAATTAAAAATCTCATTTTAACCGCTCAGAAAATGCCTGCACTTCACCAGTACCCAAAACATTACACAGGTTAACAATTTCCAATAACATCATATATGAGTTCAAATAACATAAATAAATTATTGAAAGGAAAAATACGAAACAAATTTACGAAAAACACTAACATTTGATATTGTGTGTCAATTCGAACTGAGAGGCAATGCATTTATTTTAATGATATTACTTTACATCTTCACGCTCTGCAAAAAAATAACAACACACTATGCATAGTTGAATATAAGGCTTACATAAGAAGTAATATGAATATTGTAAATAAAATATTACCTTAAGTTTTGAAATAGTTTTTTATAAACAACGTTTGTTGTATTTTTTGAAGTATTTCCTTCTTTGTCTTCTATAAGTATATTCAGACATTTTCGACTGGTAACCCTCGAAATAACTACGTACAATTGCCCGTGAGAGAAAACAGGTTTTTCAAGATATGGACCAACATTTTAGAGAGATTGACATTGACTTTTATTTATTGTCAAAGCGAAGGAAAGAACAATGGGAAACTGCCACCTCTGATAGTGAAACGGAATTCTACTTTCTGATGGTGTTAACGACAATCTTTGAATAAAGACCTTCTGTCCGACAATAGAGCTTGATATTATTTTCGCTTCCAGAACGCGATTTCCCAGTCGAGTAACGGTCAATCTTGTACCATTACACAACCCATTAGACTGGTCTATATTCATAACATGAACACCTCTCTTCAGCATTAATTCATGATTTGACTGACCTGAAATTGTAATAGTACTCAAAAACTCTGGAGTATGAATGTCATGATGCGTTTCGACACTCTCATTCGCCGTACATGGACTATCAAAACTAAGATAGACTATTTCATCTTTCGGAACCAAAAACACCATGGAATCTTCTACCTTCTCAACGATTTCATTTGTAGGTACTAATATAACTCGTTGTTGTAATTATTCAGAATTCATGATATTATCGAGCAAATTTGGATACGTTTCTTCAGCAATAGACGTTAAATGGTTACCTGATGATTTTAAGAGAAAATCATCAGGTATCTCAATGGCTATAACCCCATCATTGTCGTCACCATTAGTATTATCACCTATACTTACCACTTAATTTGAGAAGTTCTTCAATTCCTCTCAATTAGAACTTGTTGAAGAAAAACTCATGTTTTTTGTTAATGTTAACACTTCATAATGTGGCCACAAATGTGAGGAATTTATGATCGCCGACACATCTTGCTGTCTTGTTCCCTTTCACACAACATGCAATATTTGTCTGAAGTCACCTCAAACAACAACTGTTTTGCCACCAAAGGGTTTGTTCTCATTTTCAGGATCAGATTGGCTTAGGACATCCTTCAAAGATTGATGTACGGCCTCAAAACAATGGTTGTTAATCATTGGAGCTTCATCCCAAATGATGAGTTTCGCTTTCATTATCAACTCCGCCAAAGGGGACTCACATGCAATGTTGTAAGTAGATTCTTCAGAAACATTAAAAGTAATGGAAAAACTCGAGTGTGTTGTTCTTCCACCAGGAATGAGTACAAATGTTATCTCACTCGAAGCGACTATGAGTACTATTTCACATTTTGACCTTAAAGCTGCTGAAAGTGTTCTCCAAATATAGGTCTTACCAGTACCTCCGTAACCATAAACAAAAAATAAACCCCTTACACGAACCATAATCTTATCATATATAACCCTTTGTTCGTCATTGAGACTTGACAATAACTCTGAATATTCGACAGCTAATGCACTTCTATCATAATTAAGTTCATCATAGATACTTCTATTTAGAACTTATATGGGAGATGAGATATGTTTGGGAACGACATTGTTGGAAAATCAGCTAAACTTTTATGCTACTTTGCATTTTTTCTTCAATTTCCATTAGGGCAAAAAAATTCAAAGCATCTTCGTCAAGCTGCAAGTCTGAGGTATAAAAATTAATTTATCAAATTAGCAACAATGCAGAAATCAGTAAATGGCATACAAAAGAATTTTTTTATTAAATTTACAAAATACTTGAAAATATATGAGAAACTACATTCACGTTGGAAATAGTTATTCGCGTGCGCAAGATATCATTACTCAAAAAATGCCATGTTTTATCCCAAAAATTTTCAGGTCGTGCCATCTAGGAATTATAGTTAAGGAAACACCCCCTCCCAAAAATAATTAGAGAAAACCCCCTTAGCTAATATTTCACTCAGATGCTATTTTAATAATTCCCAAACCACCATCATTGATTTTAAATCCCATTTTCACGTTTTACAACACTAACCTATTTTATTTGTCGTTTCTCTCTTCTCATTTTCTCATCTTCTCTTCTCGGCTGAAATTTTCCACGGCAGCTCACGGCCACGGCGACCTCCTGCTAGGGAGGATTGTGATGGGTCCGCTGGTGGTGGCACATGTGTGCATAGTCCTGATGGTGGTGTAGTTGTGACGGTAATTTTGGGTGGAGGATTGCGTTGGTATTTATTCTCTAATAATTGTTATCATCAACTACTACTTATCTAAAAAAATTACAAATCATGACATAAAGTAATCTGGTAACCGCCAAACACTAAATATTAGAATGGCAATTTAATTTTCAGGGAAAATTAGAGAAAACCCCCCATCAATGATTTATAGTTAAGGAAACACCCATTCTAAAAAATAATTAGAAAAACCCCCCTTAGCTAATATTTCACTCAAATGTTTTTTTAATAATTCACAAACCACCTTTATTGATATTAAATCCCATTTTCATGTTTTAGAACCTAAACCCATTTCATTTGCCGTTTCTCTCTTCTCTTTTTCTCATCTTCTCTTCTAGATAGAATTTTTCCACGGCGGCTCACGGCGGCCTCCTGCTAGGGGGGATTGTGATGGGTCTGCTGGTGGTGGCACATGTGTGCATGGTCCTAATGGTAACGTTGTTGTTGCGGCTGTTTTGGGTGGAGAATTGCGATAGGTCAGCTGGCGGGGGCGTATACGTACGTGGTGCTGATGGTAATAATGGTTGTGGCGGCGGTGGTTTTGGGAGGAGGATTGCGATGGATCTGTTGGCGTCGGCGTATGTGTGCGTGGCAGTGATTGTTGTGGCAGCAGTTTTGGATGGTGGGTTAGTGGGAGCATGGCAAATGAGACTGTTTATGTGAGAGAGTTTGCAGTTTGACTACACACATGCTCATCCAACTGTTGTGTTTTCATTTGGGTATAATAATGAAGGTTGCACCAGTTGGCCACACTTTGTATGTTTCTCTGGTTTTTCACTTCATGCTCTTGTCTTTGCTATATATGTCAGTTGACTGCTGAATTATTGTCGGTTGGAGGAGAGTTAGTGGGCAAAATCGAGTCATCTGTGTATGTTGCAGTTCAAAAGTTGGCCAATGAGGCAAACTCGAACATTTCGAGCAATTCTAGAGTTTTTTTGGGTACATTGAACGGAGGACGGTGTTGGTGGAGAAAATTATTCTTATTAGGGATTGGTTGAATAGTGTGATGTGGCGGCATTGTGGTGACGATGGGGAGGCAGATTTAGGGCTTTTTGGTGGATCGGGCGGAGGACGGCACGTGTAGAGAAATTCGCGCAGGCTGGAACCGTAATCGACTACGTACATTTTCAATAGTCGATTAAGCTAATCGACTATGTTCTGATAGTCGATTAAGGTTAGTCGACTCCATTTTTTATTTATTTTTCGATATTTTGTTTATTGATTCCAATTGTATAAATTATTTATAATGTTTGTATATTTTCTTTTTTTGGAAAATATAGTTAATTTTTCATTTTTTTTAGTTGTGATTTGTTATTTTTAGTACTTAGTTCATTAATCGACTATGCTTCATCGTAGTCGATCAATATGGTTCATTGACTCCATTTTTTTTTTTGGATTTTGTGTTTATTGATTCCAATTGTATAAATCAATTATAAGTTTGTATATTTTTTGTTTTTTTGTAAAGTATAGTTGAGTTTGCATTTTTGTAGTTGTGATTTGTTATTTTTAGTAGCCGTTTCCTTAATAGACTATGATTTATCATGGTCGATTAATATAACTGATAGAGAAAAAAATTAATAAACAAAAAAAATAATAAATAATAATAAATAAATAAAAAATGGAAATAAAATAATAATAATAATAATAATAATAATAATAATAATAATAATAATAATAATAATAATAATAATAATAATAATAATAATAATTATTATTATTATTATTATTATTATTATTATTATTATTATTATTATTATTATTATTATTATTATTATTATTATTATTATTATTATTATTATTATTATTATTATTATTATTATTATTATTATTATTATTATTATTATTATTATTATTATTATTATTATTAATAATAATAAAAAACCGGTTGATGGGTCATGTGCGGATAGTGCTGATGAGGTGGCAGGGACACAATTGGAAAAATGAGTGACTGAAATTAAGAGTGAGTTTTTCTTAAATGGTGCAAGATAGTTTGGTGCAAGTATTAGGGGTTATATATATCAAATAACCCATATTTTTAGAAGGAATAATAATGTAGTAAAGTACATTAATCTGTGCTTAATCTAGCATTGTGATTAGGGGTGAAAGTCGGATGGATCGGATCGGAGTAAGCCTTTTCGGAAAATTTCCAAAAAATTTCGGAAGTACAAAATCAATTCCAATTCCAATCCCAAAATTTTCGGAATCTAAAAATTTATTCCAATTCCAAAAAGCTCGGAAATTTCGGAATTTCGGAAAAAATCGGAAATCACGTAAGCTTTAAATTTCAAAAATTAGTCGAGATTTTCTAAAATGTTCATAATATTTCAAAAATAAGAACATCCACGTCGATAAAAGTAAAACTAATAACTATTAAATTCTAAAAAAAATAAAAATAAAAATAAACACAACATAGTATCCAATAAAACTTCTAACAACAATTCATTATGTCAAAATCCTAAAACAAAACTTACAGTTGTATTTTTCGAAAAAATAAGTATTATATAATATATATTATTTATAGGTGTATTTTTCGGAAAAAAATCGGATTATTTCGGAATTAATTCCGGAATTAAATCGGATCGGAAATCGGAAATTCCAAATTTATTTTATATAATTCCAATTCCAATCCAAAAAAATCGGAAATATTCGAAAATCGGAATTTCGGAAGTCAGAATGAAAAAAGTTGTTCCAAAATCAGAACTTTTCGGATTGGAACCGGCGGAAATTGGAAATTCCGTTCCAACTTGCACCCCTAATTGTGATAATACGGTTTTACTAAAATAAACGTGAATAGTTTTCAATATTCCCTATAATAATAAAAACATGCACACACTAATAAATCTCGTACAAAGTGAAATATAAAAATGACTGAAAAAAGTGAAATATGACATTTAAAGAAAAGGTGTGTGTAGTACATACATTCTCTTCCATCCAAGATTTGTAGGAACGGAATAATAATATTCTTAAGAATTGCTAATGCTCGATTGGCAATAGAACGAACAACTCATTATTTATTTATCAAAATAAGAGAGCCACGATTCACTATCTTTTGATAATTTATTTGGACAAATTCATGATTTAATCCCAAAATTCCTATAAAATTAAACAAAAAAATAAAAAGATTAGCCATATTTGTACAAAAAGAAAGTGAAAAACCAAACCAAACAGAATAGATTTATGAAAACAAAATACAAATATTTATATTATCAAATATCATCAATATATAAGTCGTACATACGCTTGGGATATAATATATAACATAAACAAAGAACGATTTAACTGATAGAGAATATAATCTTATATATTAAAATATTACTTGATAATGAAAGATTTAAAATTGATCATCAATAACACGCTTTTTAATTATGTCTTATTTTTTTATTGCATTTATAGTAAAGCAATTTAGCAACGCGGTTTTATAATCATCTAAACTATATTACTGAGAGATCAACAAATATTAAACTTGAATATATTAGAATCGCATATAAACGCAAAAACAGTACAAAGGACATATGTAATAGTTTTAAAACATTAAAATTACACTAATTAAATTTTTTACATCGGTGATCATATATTACAATAAGAAAACACACTTGAATGCATGACAACATTTCTGTTTCAATGAGAAAACAATCTATAAAAAAGAGTAAATCTGATTGAGCAAATTTTATAGACCCAACTCCAACCGGGGATTATCAAACTCAAGCCTGTATTGATCCGCCACCATTGCTTGTATACATTCTCGATGCATTGTGGGGATATTACAATGCAGAATGTCACAACAATTGTTGTGCCTCTAATGTTAACAGACGGTGACCCCTGAAGACATAAAACCTAATGAATTTACAAAATAAAAAAAAATGGCATAATAATTTTATGAAAACCAAAAATATCATGGTGAACTCAACAATCAAAGAGATGAACATATGTGAAGACATATATGGATGACATACGGGGAGTCATTGTGAAGGAAAATTATACCTGGGTTGTACAAAAATATCAAAATGAGGACGAACAAAAAATTAAATGAGCAAAAAGAAGACGAACAAAAAAATAAATGAGCAAGAAGAAGACGAAGAAAAGACCTTGTGTTTTTTGGTGGAGTTCTTCGTGAGTGTAAATAGACGAAAATGTGTAATGAGGGTTGAGATTATGTTACAATGAGGAGTTAGTGGGTGGTTGAAGTGAAGAAGCAAAATAAAAAAAAAAAAAAAAAAAATACAAATATGTAGGAAATATAGGGAATTAAGATCGTGATATTTGTATCCTTAACTTTCTTTGTTTTTCATTATTTAATTTATTTATCATGTAGTTATTCAAGTTTGTTGGTAACCATGAAATAATGAGGGTTGAGATCATGTTACAATGAGGAGTTAGTGGGTGATTAAAGTGAAGAAGGAAATAAAAAAAAATTAAAAAAATACAAATATGTAGGAAATATAGGGAATTAAGATCGTGATTTTTGTGTCCTTAATTTTCTTTGTTTTTTATTATTTAATTTATTTACCATTTACTAAAAAAAAATATTTACCACGTAGTTATTCAATTTATTTGCAACTATGAAATAAGGAAGTTTATTTTTTATATAGTCATCTTGTGTAAAATTTTGTACAAATTGGAGGGATTTTTTTTCTTTTATTGAGAAAACCGTATGAAAAAAAAAACTGCTAGGATATGAATTGTCGAAAATACCCTTAGGTTTAGGTTTAGGGTTGTAGGTCAAACTATCTTCTTTTTATATATATATATATATATATATATATATATATATATATATATATATATATATATATATATATATATATATATATATATATATATATATAATTTAAAGAGCAAATTACAGCCACTTGAGGTTTGGTCAAACTACGAAAATTCCCTCATGTTTGGGTAATTATATCCACCTCTTCAACTATGTATTATCTTACGAAAATACTCCTCCAGAGGTAAAATTCGGGATGTTAAATCAAACCGAATTTTTTTTTTCGAGCAAAATCAAACCGAAATTTTGGTACACCAATATTTCATATCATTTACCGATCTGAATATACGATTTGGTTCGGTAAATAACCGAATTACATAAAGTTTATATAAAAATATTTAAAAGGAGGGGAATGACTGTAATTATTCAAACAAGATGATTTTTTTTGTAATTTGGCGACTCTGTGGCAGTAATTTGCCCAAATTAAAAAAAATAATAACTCAACAATATTGCTATTATAATTAATGCAGGCATTAATTCAATTGTCTTTCAAAATCAGCTTTAAATGTTATCTAAAGGGTTGTGGTACTAGTTATCCATATTAAGAAATGATGAGAATTCCGTTGTGCAATAAATGCAACACTAAATTGTGGTGGAAATTAATTGAGTTGAACCAACCAAAATAGTGTTCAAGGTTTTGATTTATTTATTCCTTTCATTTAAATTAAAAATATTAATTTAATTTCAGTATTAGTGATTAGGCTAATTCAACTTAATTCAGTGCTAATTAGTCAAACACCTCTGATAAAAAAATATTATCTCTCCTCAAATTGCCTCTCTTTGAACCACATAGTCAATACTTTCAACTGCTTCTTTTTTTTCTTTATTGACATAAGAATAATGGGCATCATTATTTTATTCTCCAACTTATATATATATATATAATATATAATACTTTTTTGTTGGTAGTTCATAGTGATAATTGAATAAGTCCATCTGGCTTGCTGTTCATTAAAATTAAAAAATAAAATATAAAATAAAGAAAATTCTAATTGGTTCAGTAATTACTTCTCAATCAGTCTAAAAATATTAGAATTCCTTCAAAAAAAATATAGAGAAAAAAAATTTGTTCTTTGAATAGAAAAAATTACTTAGTGACATTATTTTTCAAGAAAATGGTAAAGAAATCAAGAATTCCGTACAGAAAGGTATCTTCATTTGGATATGGAAGAACAAATGACTTACCTTAAACTCCACAATTATTATAAACAGTACTACTAATCTAAGCTCAATTAATCAACCAGACTGTGTCACACACCATTAATAAAGTAGTTGAATTTACTCTGAAACTTTAATTAATATTTTAATCATGATTTGAAGTGGAAAGAAAGAAGAGAGAGAAAGAAGAAGAAGAAGAACCCACCTCAGTATTTGTCTGTCCTAGTAAAGACAATAAAGAAGCAAGTCAATCTTGCACATACTAAAACAACAAAGAACAATTCTCTTGTCTGATCAAAACCCACAAACACTCAATTTTCCCACTTTCCATTCTGTTCATCAGCGTAATCAAGATTGCTTCTTTTTGTGTTCTCTTACCTTAAAAAATATCTCTGGTCCTAAATTTTGTAGAGAGAGAAACACACATAACTTAGAGAGAGAAAACCAGAGGTATTTTTGCTGCTGACACTTGATTTTAAGAAGAGAAAACAAGAATTTTTCAGAGGGTTCACATTAGATCTGGTGCCCATACTATGAAGCTTGGTTCTTACATGTAGCTTGGTCCCTGAGCTCAACAAATCTTTGTTAATTTTTGCTTATTAGCAAAAAAAAAAAAAAAAAAAAAAAGGAATCTTGAAGGCCCTTTTGGAAGTTTAGATGGGGATCTGCTTTAGCAACCAGATAAAGGCTGAGAGCCCTTTCCACACTGGTACAGGTATTTTTGTAAATCTTTAGCTTTTTTCATGGTTTGATTTCAATTTTGTACTGCAGATAATGTTTTATTACTTTTCTTTTTGAGGATGTTTTAGGGTTTTTTTTGTATCTTCCCTTTGTAATGGAATTGTAACCATTTGTTTACTTTGTAGTATGATTAGAAATTTAGCATCTTGAATCTGGTATATATTCCATGTTTGCTGAGTACAAGGTTGCTAAATAGTAAATACAATGCTACCTTAATCGAAAGAAAAAAGAAAAAGAATCGAAATAACAGAGTATTCGAGGCCGGTGTAGTTGCATCGTAGATTTTATTGATGGTTTTTTCTATTTGTGGACAACTAAATATCATTAGTAATAGCCAAATTATCAATTTTCCGTTATACGGCTAATAATGCGTGTGTGTGTGTGTGTGTGTGTGTGTGTGTATAGGTGTGATTTCGTCTAGAATGGTGAGTGGGGATGGGATCGAATTAAGTAACTCAAGCAGCAAAAGATCATCTTCATCAGTACCTCCGACTCCTCGAACCGAAGGTGAAATATTACAGTCATCCAACTTGAAAAGCTTCGGCTTTAGTGATCTTAAGGCAGCTACTAGAAACTTCCGTCCCGACAGTGTACTAGGAGAAGGAGGCTTCGGTTCCGTTTTCAAAGGATGGATCGACGAAAATTCTTTGGCAGCATCAAAGCCCGGTTCTAGTCTCGTTGTAGCTGTCAAAAGGCTTAACCAAGATGGCTGGCAGGGTCACAAGGAATGGTTGGTATGTGAAAAAAATTCAATCTTTAATTATAAACCCTTTATTTCAAATTTGTAAGTATATTTGTCGATGCATGCGCAAAGAATGGGTCGAATGTACGATTAATCGGTACAGTGCTTCTAATTGTAGTACTTCTTATGGATTATATACAGGCTGAAATCAACTACTTAGGGCAGTTGCGTCATCCGAATCTTGTACGATTAATCGGTTACTGCTTAGAGGATGAACACAGACTATTGGTTTACGAGTTCATGCCAAAGGGTAGCATGGAGAATCATCTTTTCAGGAGTGAGTTCATCGTAAATAACCTACTAAAAATAGCCTAATTTAATATAATCTCTATTAAAAACCCTAAAAAACCCGAGTGATATTTATTTAATGATGATTATAGGAGGATCTTACTTCGAGCCACTTTCTTGGAGCCTACGAATGAAAATTGCTATCGGCGCTGCAAAGGGACTCGCCTTTCTTCATAATGCCGAAACGCAAGTAATTTATAGGGACTTCAAGACTTCTAATATCCTCCTCGATTCGGTATTATACCCTTTTCTCAGCTATTTTTTTCAATTTATATATACTCATTTTTCGATAAGTTCAAGATTTGATTAATTGTGATTCTTATAGAACTACAACGCGAAACTTTCTGATTTCGGGTTGGCAAGAGACGGACCCACCGGCGATAAGAGTCACGTTTCCACTCGAGTAATGGGTACTTACGGGTATGCAGCACCCGAATATCTATCCACAGGTATGTATATAGTTTAGATATGATTTAAAAATTATTTATTAATACATTCTCCTAATTAAAAAAAATATTGCATTATTTATAGGACATTTAACTGCGAAGAGCGATGTATATAGTTACGGTGTGGTTCTTCTCGAGATTTTGACTGGGAAGAAAGCTATAGACAAGAACCGCCCGACGGGTGAGCATAATCTTGTTGAGTGGGCAAAGCCTTACCTCACAAACAAAAGGAGAATATTCCGTGTTATAGATGCTAGAATCGAGGGTCAGTATTTGGCGGATCGAGCTGTGAAAGCAGCTAATCTTGCACTTCAGTGCATATCAATGGATCCGAGATCGAGACCTAATATGGATGAGGTGGTATCAGCTCTAGAGAATCTACAAGATTCCAAGGAATCTTCGAAGAATGGTCATCGGAACAATAGCCAATCGAGAGGTGGGCCCAACTCAGGCAAGAATGAAGAAACGAGAAAGACAACGGCTTATCCTAGACCAAAGGCTTCTGCTCTTTATGCATGAACTTTTGTTACGGTTTTTGTTGTGGACTTGTTGACTGTATTTCTGATGCTTGTAAAGTTTTTTTCTTTTTTTTTTTTTTTTGTGTTTATTTAATTAATGACATGCATTTTGGTAACTTGTGGAGAGTTATGAGGTGCTTGTAGTCGAATCATTTCGATGTTGTTCGGAAAATATTACGAGATCTTCTTTAGCTCGGTTTTGGCTATGATCTGGATATTGTAATTTTGCTCCAAAATCAAATTTTTGATGCTTTCCTCTTTTCTTTAACTATGTACTTTCTTGGCTGTTCAAAACAAGATGAAGTAAAACATTAAGATGATATTGTCATCAAGCCGTCTTAGCTCAGCTGGTAGAGCGCGTGGCTTTTAACCACGTGGTCGTGGGTTCGATTCCCACAGACGGCGTTTAATTTTTTCTTTATTTTATTTTTGCTTTTTAGTGGGCCTATTATAATGGATTATGGGCTGCTTTTTTTCAGGCCGATTTAATTCCATTTTTATGTATTGTGTATTAATATTATGGTTTTGTTGGGCCATATATCCTAAAGCTTCTATATAACTAACATGCATGTTAAATTTTATTCGATTAAAAGAGGAATAATTCTCCAAAAATGGATATGCTATTATTATTCATTTATAAAGACAAAAAGCATTTTCCATTGGTCAATGAATAATGTATTCACCATGCTTTGTTCTTGGATATAAAGTGACTTCCTTTTTCATGCTCAAATTTCAGTCAACCATTCATTGGTAATTGAATTTATTCTTTTTGTTTTTCCCCAGGCCCAAGATTGTATGTAGTAGTAGTAGTAAAGGTACATATTCTGCTTTTTACACTTTGTAAGAATTCTAGGCCCATCACCAGATTAAAATAATATTTAATTCAGCCCACAATATGCTTTCAATAAAATCACTAAGGCACATATTCTTTTGGATTTTACTTTTTATTTTATTTATGCAAACTTACAACTTGGCTTGGTTAGTATTATTCATTTCAAAAAGTCCAAACAAAAAATGAGAGAATATTATGTAAAGAAGACTTTTTTCATAGACTTACAAAAATTACCTAAGAATTAATGTGGAATCAAGAATAGAGAATCATAGTATTTTTGAACGCATGATTTATTTTAAATAAAGTTAATGGTCCTCTACCATATTACATTATATACATTATCATTTTATTTTAGCAAGATTTTTCTTTTGTGATGAAAGATAAGGTATAAATCCCATTCTCCCTTACGCTACAAAAAAAAAAAAAAAAAAAAAAAAAAACAATTAAAATATGGGACATAAGCAATTAATGAAGAGGGAGGGTGATGCAATAAATTGGAAATGCAATGCAACAACCAAATAAGCAGTGAGTTTTGCTAGTTGAGTTGAGGCTCTATGTATATAATTTTGCAGATCCTACGTACTACGTAGCTATAGCTACCTAATTATTTTAAATTCCGACTTGTCAATTTTTAAATTACGTTTTTGGTGAGAAAAATAAATAATAATAATAATAATAAATGCAGAAGAACCCGACATATCAACTACGCTTTCATCTTCACTACCGACAAACTCCACAAAAATGACTATGACATTTTCTTTTTTTTACAAGTTACAACAGTTTTTCCAGTAGCCGAATATTAACTGGTCATATGTTAATTTACTAAATTAAATTACCTATATTTTATATATATATATATATATATATATATATATATATATATATATATATATATATATATATATATATATATATATATATATATATATATATATATATATATATATATATATATATATATATATATATATATATTGATATGCCTAATTGGGCCAGCCCAATGGGCCTACAATCTCTTTACCTATTGGGCCACGAGCCCAATATCTAAGACTATTGTCACCGAGGCCCAATCACCTTCAAATAAGGTTTGGGCCCAACAATCTCATCTAAGCTATAAATAAAGGTTTGAACTCATTCCTCAAGGTACGTCCTATTAACTGAGCAATACTACAATACGTAGTCTCTCGACTATTTCTATGATCAGCACGTCTGACTTGAGCGTCGGAGGGGTTTCCGCCGGATCAACCCCCGGCGTAGTTCACGTTTGTTCATTTCGCAGGTACCTCAGGATCATCAAGTTGTCAAGCTACTGATCTGCTTTGCTCTCCCAGTTCGTTTTCTACACTACCACAGGTGATCTAAATAATTAGCATCATCATTTTGGCGCCGTCTGTGGGAACGATGCAAACCAGATCACGTAGCCAACAAGATCCTCCTGAGGCGTCTGCTCGGAGAGAAAATGACACAGCTAACGACCTCCCACCTCGTTGAGGCTCTGGCTTGCCACCTCCTCCACATCCCATGGATCCGTCTCGCGAGGTTCAGGTGATCCCCCTCGGGACCCACCACTCACCGATCCACCACTTCCTGCTCCTCGAATGGTTCAAATAATCGAGGATGCGCTTCAGCGCATGATAGCAGAAGCTTCAACTCGCGCTGCCACAGAGGCCGTGACTCAATATATCGCCACGATGGGAGCAGATGCTCCCAACGCGATACCAGCACCTGCTCCACATGTTGAGCCACCTATGGCACCACCGCCATCGACTCCCTGGGGCTTACATAGCCACCTATGCCACCACCGCCATCGACTCCCTGGAGGCTTACATCTGCCCCCAAAATATTTCGCTCGCCAAGGGTTATTGACTCCCTGGGGGCTTACATCTGCCCCCAAAATATTTCGCTCGCCAAGGGTTATCGACTCCCTGGGGGCTTACATCTGCCCCCAAAATATTTCGCTCGCCAAGGGTTATCGACTCCCTGGGGGCTTACATCGCCCCCAAAACATTTCGTTCGCCAAGGGTTATCGACTCCCTGGGGGCTTACATCGCCCCCAAAATATTTCATTCGCCAAGGGTTATCGACTCCCTGGGGGCTTACATCTGCTCCCAAAATATTTCGTTCGCCAAGGGTTATCGACTCCCTAGGGGTTCACATCGCCCCCAAAACATTTCATTTGTCATAGCAGGAGCCAACGCTCCTCCTCGTGAGGCCCCACTGGGTCCCCAACATGATCAATTTCTACTTCTCGAACGGTTCAGATAACCGAAGAAGACCTTCAGCGTATGATCACGGAAGATTCAACTCATGATGCCACTGAATCAGTGGCACCATATATCGCCAAGGTGGGGCATCTCACCCCAGTGGTTCGTGATCGCCTCATCCTAAATGGGGGGCTATCCCATCCTAAAGTTGGGCATCCCATCTCAAGGAACGAGGATAATCTTCCTACTCAAAAAATAGAACATCCCCAAGGGGGTGCACATCCCATCTCAAGGAACGAGGATAATCTCCCTACTCAAAAAATAGAACATCCCCAAGGGGGCGCACATCCCATCTCAAGGAACGAGGATAATCTCCCTACTCAAAAAATAGAATATCCCCATAGGGGTGAAACATCAACCACGTAAAAAAAAAAAAAAAAAAAAGAAGAAAAAAGAACAAGGTGAAGAAAAAAGAAACAAGAAACAAGAAAAAGAAGATGAAGAAAGAAGAAACAAGAAAAATAAGAAGAAGAAACAAGAAGAAAAGAAAAAGGAAGAAATAAAAGAAAAAAAAAATTAAAACCGCGTTGTGCTCCCCAACCGCACGCAAGCGCGCGCCCCGCGCCCCCAACCACCCGCAGGTGCGCGCCCCGCGCCCCAACATACGCGCGCGCGCCCCGCGCCCCCTGCAATCGCCCACCTCGCGGACCAACAAGCAAGCGCGCGCCCTCAACCGCCCGCAGGTGCGCGCCCCGCGCCCCTACACACTTGTGCGCGCCCCATGCCGCAAACACGCGCGCGCGCCCCACGCCGCCAACAACCGGGCGCGCGCCCCCCAGCAAACGCCCGCCTCGCGGACCAACAAGGAAGCGCGCGCCCCGCGCCCCAACAGCCGGCGAGCGCGCGCCCCGCGCCCCTACACACTTGTGCGCGCCCCATGCCGCAAACACGCGCGCGCGCCCCACGCCGCCAACAACCGGGCGCGCGCCCCCCCAGCAAACGCCCGCCTCGCGGACCAACAAGGAAGCGCGCGCCCCGCGCCCCAACAGCCGGCGAGCGCGCGCCCCGCGCCCCAACATGTCGCGCGCGCGCCCGCGCCCTAGCACCCCGCCCATGCCGCACGCGCGCCCCCCAGCAGCTTGCCGCGCGCGCCCCGCGCCCCAACATCCTGTCTGCTCGCGCCCCGCTCCCCGCGTACCCAACATGCACGCGCCCCGTGCCCCATCGTGCACGGGCCCAAAAAAAAAAAAAAATAATTAAAAAAAAAAACAATGAATAATGGAATTCTACAACATCGACCCACTCTCAACTTGATTCCGCACCAATCGTGTTGCGCATGCTCCGATATCTCCAACCGCGCTACGTGCGCGTGCTCCTCCTCCACCGTGGGATCTTCATTCGCGCCCGCGACCTCGATCCACTTGATCCTCTACTGTGCGACATCGACCCACGTGATCTTCCACCGTGCGACATTGATCCACACGTGCATCCTAAATACGAGCGTCGATCCACAATCGTTGTGATACAACTCGCTCAATCCTACTAACTCAATTCGCGTGCGCGCATCCTTCCACTCACTTAATCTCGCGCAGTCCACTGCGCACCACATAAACGCGCGAGAATTTCAACGCGCCCCACCAAATTGCGCGAGCTCTTTAACGCGCCTACCAAATTGCATTCGCTATCAAATGGACAAATAAAAAATATTATTTCTCCACGCCATGCCAACGATTAACGCAAGACTACAGCACCGATCTACTCTCGACATGATCCGGTACCCTTTTCGACTTAGCTCCCACATCATCTCGAGATTGGGGGGCTTGCTTGACAAATCCCACGAGGAGCCAACTCCCTCGGGTCTACGAAACCATAGCGAGATAACTCCCACGAGGAGACCACTCGCTCCGTCCTATAACCCGTTGCGAGGTAACTCCCACGAGGAGCCAACTCCCTTGGGTCTCATAACCATAGCGAGATAACTCCCACGAGGAGACCACTCGCTCCGTCTTATAACCCGTTGTGAGATAACTCCCACGAGGAGCCAACTCCCTCGGGTCTCATAACCACATCGAGATAACTCGCACGAGAAGACCACTCGCTCCATCCTACGACCCGCAGCGAGGCAACTCCCACGAGGAGCCAACTCGCTCGGTACTACGAACCCGTAGCGAGACAACTCCCACGAGGAGCTAACTCGCTCGGTACCACAACCCGCAGCGAGACAACTCCCACGAGGAGCCAACTCGCTCGATACTACAAATCCGTTGCAAGACAACTCCCACGAGGAGACAACTCGCTCAGAGCAACCTCAATCCGCACGCTCCTCAATCGCGCGTCATCCAATGCTCCTACAACTTCGCTGCAAGACAACTCTCTTGAAGAGACAACTTGCTCGCAATGCACTACATAATCGCAAGCTCAAGTTAGCACGATTACAACCCTAGAAACACTTAGAGATATAATGAGAATCTATATAGCCTGGCCAGCTTGATTACTCAAAATTTATCTACTTGTTTTCGATGGGTCCTTCATTAAAACGTGGCCACGGTCCAAACATACTTACGACCCACAAGGTCTAACAAGGGGCACGATCCCCATAAAAAAACTCTTGAGAGCCTGATCCCCTCCTCAAGTACATCACGCACAAGGCTATATGTAAACACATACAAGCAACGCGTCAAAACATTGACAATGTCGATAAATAACAACTCCCATGAGGAGAATATTAGCACCGTGCTACTACATTATCACGAGACAACTCCCACGAGGAGATAACTCGATCAACTCTATTACCCCACGACGAGACAACTCCCACGAGGAGATTACTTGATCCGTGCTACCACATTATCGCGAAACAACTCCCACGAGGAGATAACTCGATCAACTATATTACTCCGCGACGATACAACTCCCACGAGGAGATAATTCGCTACTACATCGTCGCGGGACAACCGACGACTCAAAAAACTTACATAGCGACAACTTGGTCGCGCTACGCGCCAACGCGCATTCACGCCCCTCCGACACACGCTCTAACGCGTTTTCTCACACCATCGACTACTACAACTTTTACTCTCGACACGATCTGTCACCCATTCCAATATGGCCCCCACATCGACTCGAGAGTGGGGGGCTTAATGATATGCCTAATTGGGCAAGCCCAATGGGCCTACAATCTCTTTACCTATTGGGCCACGAGCCCAATATCTAAGACTATTGTCACCGAGGCCCAATCACCTTCAAATAAGGTTTGGGCCCAACAATCTCATCTAAGCTATAAATAAAGGTTTGAACTCATTCCTCAAGGTACGTCCTATTAACTGAGCAATACTACAATACGTAGTCTCTCGACTATTTCTATGATCAGCACGTCTGACTTGAGCGTCGGAGGGGTTTCCGCCGGATCAACCCCCGGCGTAGTTCACGTTTGTTCATTTCGCAGGTACCTCAGGATCATCAAGTTGTCAAGCTACTGATCTGCTTTGCTCTCCCAGTTCGTTTTCTACACTACCACAGGTGATCTAAATAATTAGCATCATCATATATATATATATATATATATATATATATATATATATACCATCCGCTCAATTAATCGACAAGTGTAAATTAATGCCAAACTGATTTCAATTCAATAACAATATTATTAGTTCTTCATTTCGGATTCCGAAAATTACTATTACGATTTTTATTTTAATTAATGTTTTAGACTGGAATTATAATATAGAAATGAATATATGATATTTTGATTTTTCGATTTTTAGATTCAATTTTAATTAAAGAAATCCGAATTTTTTTATTTCCTAAAATTGCATCTATAATACCGACTCTTTTCAAAATGTAAAAAGAATAAACGGTAAGAAAAGAAAGTCAACTTTATAGTCGTCGCACGCTCATGTATGGATTTTGTTACATATTGATTCCTGGAAAACAACCCCACTCAAATCTTTTTTTGCTATTTTTAGCAAACAATTAATTTTGGAGGGTTTTTAGAAAATTTAAAGTGCTGTCCGAATAAACTCAAAGTTGGAATGATTGTAGATATGCAAAATCTATTTTGATTTTGAGCATGGATATTTTGTCAAACTCGAATCTTTCTAATAGGACTACTCTATAATACAAGTCTAGTCAAAGCTTTAAGCATATATATACAAAATGAAAAATATGTGTGTGATATTTTTCAGTAAAAATCATAACAAGAAGTCTAAACATACCTCGTGAGTTCGTGTGTCCCGTAAGGAATGATCTAATAGCGGTTGGAGTAAGAGAACTAGTGTTAAATGGTCAAAGTGTGAATTCACTTGCCAACGGTTGTTAGGTTAAACTTGCACTGTCACACATGGTTAGCCTAGTGTCAAGTGTGGTTTACGTGTTTACTATGGTTTGCAAGCTACTATACGAGAGTGTATGTTTACTCAGGTTGGCAACGGGAATATCGTTTCAATCTTATTAATACTGTTTTGACTTCGAAAGTAATTCACACCATTTTCTAGTCAGATTTTGAAAAACTTTAAAACGTCAAATTTGTAATCCTTTGATATAGGTTTCTAACCCAACTTGAATACATTAGATCGGATTTTTGGTGATAAAGTTATGCGTGTAATGAGTTATATTTCGAACTTTTGAGAACTCATAACTAAAATTGTGCTAATGTTCATTGATTAATGTATATATTTTTCACCCAATATCGAATACTGGTGATTCAAGTTGGATAAGAAATCTAACTTAAACAAATATAAATTCCATGTTTTAAGTTTGGCCTAATTCAGCCTTGAAAATTGTAAATTACGTTTGAAATTGAAACAATATTTTTAAAACTAAAACGACATTTATCACATTCATAAATATAAATATGATGATGCTCAAGTTAGATCACCTTAGATAGTTGAAGTAGGATGAGCTGGAAGAGCAGAGTGGATCACTGGCTCACGAGCTTGATAACCTTGAGATACCTGCGATCATAAAGCACATGAACTAGGCCGGGGTTGATCCGGCGGAAACCCCTCCGACGCTCAAGTCAGACGTGCAGATAGTGGAAAAGGTCCAGAGAATACAGTTGGTCGTATTACTCAGATAATAAGATATCCCTTAAAGAATGAGTTCAAACTTTTATTTATACCTTAGTTGAGATTGTCGGGCCCGAACCTTGCTTGAAGGTGATTGAGCATCGGTGGTAGTGGTCTTCAATATTGGGATCGTGACCCAGTAAGTAAAGGAATTGTAGGCCCATTAAGTTGACCCAATTATACATATCAAAATAGGAAACTAGAAACCATGTACCAATATATAAATTAATTAGTCTTGCACCAAAAGGCGAAATCCCTCGCCCCCAGTGCCCCCATCCCTTGGCCCGACAAGGATTGATGGAGGAATGTAAATCATGGTAACTCAACGGCCCGTTAAGGTAGCGGACCCGGACCTGGTGCCCACAAGGGGCCCCCATCCCTTGGCCCGACAAGGATTGATGGAGGAATGTAAATCATGGTAACTCAACGGCCCGTTAAGGTAGCGGACCCGGACCTGGTGCCCACAAGGAACCAATCTCATTGGAGTTGAAATTCCCACACTGCGGCTGCCAGGATTCGATCCTAGGACCTTGCACCAACTTACCACCTCCGGAACCAGTTGAGCTACACCCGCACATTTACATAAAAGGCTCACATCATAAAATTAGAAGTAATTAAAGCTCAATTATGGTAAATAATAGTAGTAGATAATTTTTACAAGACACAATTTATTCATCAAATATAAACTTGGACGTGGAGAAATGGTGTGGGTGTCCTTAAATTTGGGTTGGTCGGCCGCGTATCTTGTTAGAGATTCTGTTAGGGGACTGCCTTAAATTATAGAGGCCCAAGTGCAGTAGTTGCCCTTAATTTCATTTACTTTTTATTGTACAAGTAGATGAGTTAACTCGTCACCATTACAAATAGTTCCTAGGGTTCTTGCCTAACTTTCACTGTTTCTTCGATTTTTTTTTTTTTTTTTATTCTCTTCTTTTGTTGATAATGTTCGGTTGAAATACCTTGAGGAAGTAGTTGGAAGATTAATTTAGTCACACTGCAAATAGTTCGCAAAGGCTCGCCAAATTTGTTTCCTCTCAACTAAGTCGAGGAATTAAATGTTACACCATATTATTTAGGTCGAGTGTTTGTCAACTGTAAATAAAGTTATTAACAATTCGCTAAGCACACATATACATGGGCTAGTACAATTATTGAGCACATTTACAGCTAATAGTCATCCGATGTAAATATTCTGGTGTAACATCTAATTTAATTATTTTCCGAAAAATTGAGTTAAATTAGAGTAAAACATCTCAACTCATTTACTTCTCCCAACAACTCAAAAAAGAGATACCTCAAGAATCAAACAATTACACAAACAAAAACACATTAAAAAAAAGTAAATGTGAAACATTGTCAAATATATATAAAATATATGTAGTAGAAGCATTATATAATATAAATATATATGATGAGTCCATGACACACTACTACAATTAGAAGCTGCGGGCTACATTTCTTTCCTTTTTCTGCAGCCGCTTCAGCCCCCACAACTTTCCCCCCTCCGCTGCTTTTTTTTTTTCACTTTTAAGCACAAAACAAAGGTAAATAAGTAACAAACCCATTTTACCGAAGTGGTAAAAAAAAAAAAACACACACACACACACAAGCCAATAATACTTCTTCATCTAATCACTATAGTAATTTCCTAGTCTACTTTTTAAAACTTTATAGCTTTAAATCTCCAAATTTCTTCCCGGGTAAAAAGCGGGTCGGGTCGGGTCGGATGATGTTTTTAGACACGGAAGTTTTTGGCGGTGAAGGTCTGGCCGAACTGCCAATGAGGTGGCGCCACGTTGATTGAAGTAGATGTGCGACGGTCACCTGCTGTGACTCTAAAGGACAGGGCCTGGCCCACCAGTACTGCGTTGGATTGCCAATTCTGCCCCCAGTTACGGCTCATGGAAATCCACTGTGTGTTTGTACCTTTGATGCTCACCCTCACGATATCCCCTGCACCCGCGACGTTGGTTACCAATACCAAGTTGAAGTAACGGAATCCGTTTATTGTGAACCTCATCCCTCCTTGTTTTCTGCACGGTATCCTGCAAAATTATATCAAACTTCAAATTATTTATTTATCTTTTCACTGAGGAAGGAACCCTAGGTTTGACCGGTATTTCCGGTAAGGCGCGCGTTTTAATGTAGATTGTGGGCCCCCCGAAAGCGCGTGGGATATCGTGACTCTGTGAACCCCAAGCACGCCAATCCCATATTTCACGGCAACAAATTACCAGGCATAAAATTACATTAATGCCCTTAGGTAAGTAGTTACGTAATTTACTGATACTTGAACTTTTTGGTTGGGATGCTTGACTGTGAAAGGACAAAAAAACCCCTCTATGGTTACAGCTACAATATTTTTACGGCGGTGAAAGCAAGTGGGCATTTTAGTCCAGTTGGAGTAGTTAAAATGACAAAACTACCCTCGATGTAAAAATTAGCGGCGGTGGGAAATTTGTTAATTTATATTTTATACCACCGAATAAAGCATTTGCAGTGGATAGAATGGATTCTGTAAGTTTAAGGACACTAAAATTCAGCAGATTCGGACAAAAACTAATCATAAAAAATTAGAACCCTAATTAAAAAAAGGAATAGAATAAAAAAAAAAAACCCATATTCTGCACAAAGGGCAGTTCTGTCCACAGTTATCCCTACCGCAGACACTATGCGCAGTCAGAATACTAACTACCAAGGCAGTGAAAAGACAAAACTACCCTTGCAAAATTAAACTAGGGAAGAGTGAGGAGTAAGAGGAGTTATTACCGGCGGAAGTTAACGGGGACGATGCCGGCGCGGTACTGAGCAATCTTGAGGAACATAGGCATGGCGAGATCGAAGTGAGTCCTGGGTGGGTTGCACCACCCGCCATTGTCGTTGGGCAGCGCGAAGTTGGGCGGGCAGAAATTGGTGGCCGTCACCAGAATGGACGGGCTGCCCGGGTTGCACCACTTGGAGTCCTGCGCCGCGTCGCACTTGATCTCGAAGCAGGCCCCGCAGCTCAGCCCGTTGTTGAACAGCGCCGTGCTCAGCGCCGCCGTGTTCACACCGTAACCCTGGCTGTACAGATTTCCGTACCCACAAGCACCGCCTGAAGACCACCAAATAAAAAAACGTACAAACGTGAGAATTAAGAAGAATTTTTCGAGTAAACAAATAGATAAAGGAAATGGAATGTGTGTGGTACACGTACCCATGGTGCCGGAGGCGTCGCTTCCGCCGTAGAAGGTGGCGTGGGCGGCTTCCCAAGGTCCTCCGGCGTAGACGCCGGGAATTCTGGCCTGAGCAGATGTCAGAAAACAGAGGACGGTGGCAAAGCAGAGGAGAAACTTCATAGCAGGAGGCATTTTTTGTTGTTCTTCTCTCTCTCTCTCTCTCTCTCTCTCTACAATGGAGTTATTTTTTTTAGAGAGAGAAAGAGAAAAGGGGAGTTTAGTGTTGGAGGCGAATGGAAAGCGGGAGGAAGGTGAGGGGGTACTTATGGAGGGAGGGCTACTGGTCTGGTTGAGTGTCTCAAAGGGCAGGGGCCGTAATTATTTTCCACCCCCTAATTAATGCTCCCTTTTATTACCATTATATTTCACTCTCTCCCTTTTTTCTTTTTCTTTTTCCTTTTTCTTTTCTTTTTATAAATCATATTTATTTTCATAATATTTTTCGAGAAATTAGTGTTGGTTATTAATTTTGCGTTGCAAATGACTAATAATTTAGATACTATTTGATTTTCAAATTTAATTATGTTGCCCCAATAATTTAAGGTGACAATCAATCGCAATTATGAACATTAAACCATCGATTGTTAATGACACAAGGAAAACATTAAGTAAATGAGAATACCACTAAAAGTAGCTTAACTTAGTTTACTTTACTACAGTTATAATTTTATTATTTAGTTATTAATTAAATAAATTGACCTAGTGAGTCTAAATTGATTTAATTATTTACAAATATTTTTGAATAAATATATATAAGTTGATTAGTAATTACTTATTTTAACAGAGGACAAATAGGTACAAAAGGGAATAGTTCTTTCTAAATAGAGGGACCATTTTGTACCTAAAGCACCGGTCAGTATTTACTCAGTATTTACATGCTTGATTTGCTTTTACATTGGTGCCCCTGAACTATCTGTTAATTGCATTTTGCACCAACAATCTCTCCCACCAATCCCAACTGTCTCAACTTTGTGTGCCTTAATGGGCTTCGGGCCGTTAAATTCATAACTATTTAAAGACTAAATGGTTTCAAACAAAGCCCAGACAAAATCAACAAAATGGAAAATTCATGATAATAAAAATAGGGTATTACAAACACCCCCCTGAGGTATGACCAAATTACAAAAACACCCCTCTTGTTTGGATAATTACAACCACCCCCCTCAACTCATCAAATTTAGTCGAATCTTCGAGATTATATGGAATATTATCACTTTTGTACCCGTTTTATCCCATTCAAACTCTACATTATGAAGCAAGATGACCATAATATGTGATTTTTAGCTTGTATATATCAGTTTGTGGTGCATCGGAAACTGTATTTTTTACACAAAGAGTACAAACTATAGCACATTTCACGGAATCTAGATGACTATGTTGAATTTGGCACCATAAAGGTAAGAAAAAATCATAGTTGAGGGGGGTAGATGTAATTATCCAAACAAGAGGGGTTTTTTGTAATTTGATCATACCTCAGGGGGTGTTTGTAATTTACCCGAAAACAAAATAAAATAAAAGTAAAACTCATCTACTAACACCCAAAGATTTGTCATTGTTAAAATATAATAAATCAATTACTACTAATTAAGTACACTTATCTAGCTAATTACTATATAAACTATGCATGCCCCTTTTTTGAAAAAAGTTCAATTTTTCTATTTCCATTTTACAATAAACATATTCAAATAAATAAATAAACACAATAATGGTCTGTTCACATTAAAAGAGGTAATTAATTGATCCAATATTTTTGAACAAACAAATATTTAGCGATATTATAAAGCACTGTAACTACAGTTGCTTAATTAAGCAAGACCAAAACCTAAGTATACAACATTAAATTCGGTGAAAGGAAATTTTTTAGTCCTCTTGTAAATATCATTTAATTGTATAATTATTATATATAATTATATATTGATATCCTTTTACTATAAAAATGGGGTACAATAAGTTGGACCATTCCAAATCCTTCATTATAATTATGTCACGTAATTATTTTGGCCTCTATCTCATGAGTTGGATTATATATAAAATATTTATAAATTAAAATTGATTATATGTTTTTAATTAAATAATGTAAAATGGTAATAAAAAATTGAAAATTGACATTTATAAAATACTATTTTAAACAGATCAAGTGCATTGAAAGCCATGTGAGGTCTGGACACTAACGGATTGGATAGGGATGATGAAAAACAAAATAGAAGCATGCATATTTATTATTTATTAATACTAATAAATTATATTTATTATAAAAAAAAAATAATAAAAAAAAATAGTAGATTGATAATTGAAAAGGGCCACCCACACATGTGAAATGAATTATTGATCTCGTTTACAAATACATACACGTGCACGTGCCTTGTTTATTTCTTGCTTTTTAATTTTCCTGTATCTTTTCTCTTTTTGCTCAATTTTTTTTAATAAAATATTCTTAAATTAAACCACGAGCTTCATTATAAAAAGTGAAAAAATTGTTTGACCGAACCTTAATCTATCTTAGGTATTTAATTAATTAGTTGGTTTTCCTCCACATGCATAAGGTTTGAGATACAATTCATTTATTTATTTTAATTGCTTCACATTTAATTTTCGAAAAGCACATGTATTAGTTTTATTACAAGTGTACGAAGTTAATGTTCCGGTAAATGATGACCTAGTAGTTGAAATAAGTGAGCATGTAACAATTGATCCAGGTTGGGACAATTTTTTTTAGAAGTAATATTATTTTATCGGGGGTAAATACAGTACGAGAAAATATTAGTACAATATAATGTGGTAACAAGTGTAGGCTCTTAAAATAGCTAAATGGTTGATTCAAATTTCAAAACAACATAAAAGATGATTCTCATAAGATTTGTTGATTCATGAAAATATGTATATGGTTCAATATTCAATATACAGAGAAGTAGATATATAGATAGGATTAGGGTTTGCCAGAATCATGTGATTTTGATTTTGGCACCAATATTTAGTTCCAACACACACACGTGAACAATCTTATTCATTTTTTTCTTGCTCCCACATTCATGGTTAGTCATGGCCCTAACCAATTCTTGGTACATGTCAAATATATATATATATATATATATATATATATATATATATATATATATATATATATATATATATATTATCATAGACTTACAAATCAGAATAATGATGTGATAAGATAGAGATAATACTTAGAATTGAATCAATAAAATAAAATATAAAAAAAAATTGCATTCAACGCATTATTGGAAATTTAAAGTAACATATAACATGAAATAATTTTTTTTTTAAATAAACAGTTATTATGGAACATATGAATTATGGAGTATTTAATAATCAAAGAATGAGACGATAAACTAAATTTGGTCTCGATTGCGCTCAATAATAATTGTTTTTCGATCTAGTAAATACTCCAGCTGTAAATGAACACGGATTAAAAAGTTATTAAATGTTAAAATGATAGTTTAATTAGTTTAGTTTTATCAATGGTCACGACAACAGATTTCCGCGTAAATCTTTGACTTTGGAGTTGTACGTTTTTAGGGATCCAATGCACATGCATATGTGTAATGCAATAACAGTAGATTATTACTCTAATTATATATTTATCTCCTACATAATTATTTATATTTAAATAAATATATAACTTAGTTTATGTATCTATAACAAATATATATATATGTTTTCCAACATGAAAGCAAAGGTACAGTCAAATGTTTCCGTACTACCACTTCATTAGCTAGTAAATTTCTCAATTAACTTTACTTGGTCGGTGATCAAACCCTTCTAAACATTAAAAACTGCTAATAGTAATACTTTATGCTTTATTACTTGAAGTTGACTATTGAAAAATATACACATAATTCTTTTGAAGTTGACCACCACTTAAAAGGTAACTGAATAAAATAATATATACTCCTCATTATTTTACAATAATATAATTATTTTTTTCACAGATTTAATATTTAAATTTTTTTAACATGATTGATAACTAATAATATAAAATAAAAAGTAGAATAGAATTCAGTGGAAGATTTAAAATAATTTTGGAGAAGTTGATGAATGATGGCAGGAAAGTGAAAGGATTGTATGTATATGAAAAGGGGGACATACATACATTTTAGATTGTGGACAAAAAATCCCAGAATGATACCTCAAATCAGCTGTCTGTATTTCGGGCCCTATTCCTCGACTTGTTCGCGAATACGTAGACACATGTCTTCAATCTCCATCGTTGGTTCTCGCTGCTGCTTTGAAACAGATAATGAAAACAAACCACACTAGGGTTTACTGCAGGTATATGGATTATGGACCATCCATTCTGCAAATACAGCGACATATCTCGACTCGTAATTTACACCGTCAAGGAAAAAAGAACAGCTCATGTATCATAGGATATGGTAATAGCACAGCTTTTCACCACCGCGGAACTAAAAAAGGCTACATTCGAATATAATAATATTGCATACAAAAATTTCGTATATACAGACAGCAAAGGAGAGAATGACGAGACCTGTAATCGCTCCCAACAAAAGAATCGAATGAAATGTTGCAATCGATAATAACTGCATTATACCACATACTCAAATTATCTAACCTTAAATTTCTCGAGTAGCTGGCGTGTGTGTAGATACACTTAGATGTGTATAACTTAGTCTGAGAACCGGAATCACTTGAGTCTCCAATGTCTATTCATTTTATTTGACTGTTAATAAGAAAATACCAAACGTTGCATTAAGATGAACGTCACGTTTTTATTTATTGAAAGAAGGTATTGAATTTACCAGAAACGAGATTTTTATAACCCTGGAGCCTCTTTACAAGAAAGAACATCATCACGTGGATGGGCTTCTTCAACTTGAACTTTTACTTCATCACCTACGTGTACGCCGATAGATACCCAGGCCGAAGATTGTACTCCAACCTACACAAGGCATAAACGCATTAATTCAAAATTTTCTTGTCATGATAAGGAAAACATATATAGCTTTCATTCCAAAACAGTTATTGGGTTAAAGTCCTTAGCGTGAACATTAGTCCTCAGCACAAACGTATTCAAAGTAAATTCTTGCTGCTACTTTTCAAGCATATTTGTTATTCGTAAAATTTCAAGAAACTATTGTCATTACCTCCAACAAGAGTATCGAGGCAACTCTATCTTTGATGAATCGGAGGACCAAAGCGGAAAATCGTTTTTCTTTCGGTTGCCGCCTCAAATATTCTATTATCCAATACCGGAGGCTGCTGGAACTGAGCTTCCTCACAACCCTAGTAGTCATGTTCACCATAGATGCCATCACCTCCAGCTGTCCTGCTGAGAAAGGAGGAGTATCCCCCCTAAGAAAAGCTTTCACCTACATAATTAGAAGCAATTAGCATGCCCAAATCTCAACCAATGTTACTATATCACAGCTTCCTAAATACCTGGTAGTGAGCCAGAAAATCCATATATCTGCGAATGGGAGATGTGAATTGAACATATCCAGGAAGTCCTAAAGTTCCGTGGCGTATAGGCTTTCTGAAATCCATTTCAGCGGCGCGCATGGTCTTAACCAATGCGGAACTCCTTACAGGGCCTTCGGGGAGATGTGCAAAAGCCGATGCATCGATATTGGACTGAGGTTGGCCTCGGTAAGGTAACGGAATGTTGTTTAATGAACCAAAAGTGGCCATAACTTCGCCGCAGAGTATCATCATCTCGGATACAAGTCGCATCGCGGGGTCCGACTGATTTTCTACGTACAGCGTGATCGAAGGCTCTGGATCGTCTGGATTAGTCACTTTGATTCTCGTTTCTAGTGTAGATGTGTCTATTGCTCCCTACATCACAGATAGTGTACCAAAACTTTACAATCTTCTTGTGTGACCATTTCACATTCACAAATGCAAAACGTTATAAAATGCGATGGAAACCAAAATTTGAAATGAAGAGGACAAATTTGAGCTCATTGAAAAAGGAATGTTAACCTGTCCTCGACGCCATTGAAACCGGAGTGCAGCAGCCTCTGAAAGAAGTCTCAGTTCAGCCTCCTCCTCCAGGTTCAGATGGAGAAGTTCGGTGGCACTCTCATATGTTAGCATATATGTTGGCTTGATGATAGAGTTTTCCACAGAGTATTCTGCAATGCTATATATAAATTGAAGCAATCAGATCATTTTGAGATTTCACCATAGTACGCATGGAAAAACATACAATATACTCGTTATCATTACATGGAGAGGTAATTTCTCCACAATGAGTCTAAGACACAAATTTAGCTTTAGGAAGAATCAACTTAAATGATCCACCTTAATGACTAATTATTAGACTCCAACAAAAGTTATGATTCACTCTCTGCCTAAATTGATCATACACAACCCATTAGAGAATTTCACGCCCATAATACAAAATTTGCTTTTCAACAATCTGAACTTCCATTGTAGTATATTGTAACTTGCATACTTAACCCACTTACCCGCCATCCGAATGCAGCACAACCGAGACTGTGACTGCTTTGCAGTGCTCCCCCTGCTTTAAACTCATGCCTTCCATGGCTAATCTCTCGGGGAACATGGGGTATGTAGCAGTTGGTAAAAAAACAGAAGTTCCCCTCTTCATCGCCTCTCTAAAGATCAAGAATAATATTATTAAATGTTTTAGAATATTAATTTTGAAACATTCACTTTTGCATGAGTTCAGACATACTTGTCAACCATGCTCCCTGGCTGGACTAATCTAGTCGGATCTGCAACATGGATCCAGATCTTTATTCGGCCATCCTGAAGCCTAGTTGCACTCAACGCATCATCGAGCTGCACATACCTGCTTATTAGCAATTTGAAACTAACACCCCCTCAAGCATATAATAATTGCCCCAGGAATCTCAAAAGCGGTGTACCTCATCAGCTTCATCAACATCAATGGCATAAACCTTCAAGTGAGTCAGATTTATTCTGTCAACCTGACAACAAAGAAAGGCATAATATCCTGCTCAAATGGTATAAGACCAGATCGCAATTTCTTTTCACTCTGTGTTTCTGTATTGTGTGGAACATGCTATCTACTTTGATAGACGTGATAAATTAATTATATATATTGAGAAATAACTCGTCTCAGATTCCAAAATCCATGTCCAAGGGGCATTATATTACGGTTAAATCTACTTATAATTATGAAACAAGCATACCTCATCCAGGTCAGCAGACTCAGACAGAAGCCTATTAGCAGCTGCAATAATCTCTTCCCGGTGATCAGTACGGATGTTTAACTTCAATAAATCAAGATTTACATGCACTGGAAAATAACCAACAGCAGTAAGGAGATTCACTGCTGCTGATGCTGTTTTAGAAAGTCCCATGGCCTTCAGAATCTGCCAGAAGAAAAGCAGGTGCTCATGTGTGCAGCTTTTGTTATCCTTTTTTAGTCAAACAGTATTGGGGTTTTTAACATAGAATTATGGCAATGCATGCAATTACAAAGAACTATTAGTGAAGTTATTCGCCTCCCTTAAAAAGTTCATTTGCATTCATTTGACAGTTAATCCAATTTTCAAGTAAATAACACTTCACTTTGAACGATAAGAAGGTCAAACAAATTACCGTCCCAGCAGTTTTCTTTTCTTCGTCACTCCTACAATCATCAATTGCATATGCTTTAAGAGACAAAATTTTCTTCTGATTTTTTTCATCAGATATCCATGTAGACTTTGGAGGCTTTGCATGCAGAGGCATATCCCTGGCAGATTTTAGTAAATTAACAAACTCTTCGAATTCCCTCTCCACAGCCTCTTTGGCATGCTTCCTTTGAGTAAGTTCTTCAACCTAGAAATATTTAATGATAATAATAAAGCGATAAGATCATGGTGCCACGAATAATATAGCCAAATAGAAATAGCTGTTACATACCTGAACAGCAGGTCTGGGCCCATAAACAGAATTTGAACCTTTCGTCTCCATAACTGTGAAGTATACATCATCTCTCGAAAGCAATAGATAGGCAGAATAGCACTCAAGAGGTTCCACACTACCAAAAATCATCTGTTAATAAACCTGCGCCGTTAGAGGAACATCGAGATGTAAAAATGATTATGCAAAAGGCATACCTCAGCAAGTCCCTCCACTGTCGTTGACTTATTCTTTTCTACAAGCTCAATCCACGCAAACTCGAGCAATGCAGGATCCTGAAAGCAAAAGAAAAGCATTTCCAGATATAGCTAATAGATTTCAAGTCGAATTTTATACATCTCACAACTGCTAGAATAACGGACCAAATTATCTTGAGCTTTCTGAATGAAGTTTGATATCTCTGCGTGGTCAAAGTTCGTGATACCAGGAACAATGAAAGTAATTTGTTGTGGCTTAATAGATGTCATGACACCATTCTGCACATGAAACCAAAAACGACAATTGAATGATCAGAAGCTTAAAAGTGCTAAAGAAGTAAACAAAAAACGAACATAAAAAACCTAGCAACCTATCCCACAAGGCCACAAGCGCCATTACTTATTTTTATTAAGACCTGATCAGAAACCACCCAGTTCTTTTTGCCATCTGGTTTCTGTGCAACTGCTAGCAATACTCTCTCCGGGTCTTTCCTGAACTCCAGCAGCAATCCTTTCTGCAAGACCTGCTTTCCCAACTTATTCTCAAGAATCTCTTCACCGATTTTCAATTCCAATCTGCAAAAAATCTATCATATGTAACTACGGTAACTAAATACTGCAATGATATGTTAACTCGTGATTAACTCAACCCTTGTTTCATCAGGCCCATTTATCTAAATTCTTGCTAAACTTTATACAACAAAATTTGCTGGAAATTGATTTTTGACCTGCAGTAAATTTGTTCTAGAAACTACAAGAAAATAGTCTCTACTTATTCTGCTTCAATTTCCTTAATCGATTACATCATTACAAAAACCAAACCCATGCTTCGTGAAACATGTTATGAATACCCTAAAATTAAATTCCCTAATTGACATGAAATTACTGTTTAGATATTTCAATAAGCTCTGAATAGGTTATTAGGTCACAATACATTCCATCACCAAGTTTTGTAATAGCTCCAAACTTACGCCGTCCATTCTAGCTTCCAATACAATATGAAAAAACTCAAATAATTCTTCGGTAAATATCTCGGAACAATTTTATCAAGGAATCCGGTTATTGAAGGCTTCAATTTATTGATATAAACACTATGTCCATATGATTGTGACTGAAGCAATTGAGGCTAGGGCAGATGTTCATACTTGTTAACGGCGCGAACTCTACCGCGCTTGCGCAGTGACTCGAGCTCTTCCACCACAAAATCCACCAGACTCTGAGTTGAGTACCTCGAAATAGAAACCCTCCCACATCCAAAAGATACGAGTCGATAGTGAAGTCGCCGGGAAATTGAGAAGCGGGAGGAGGAGTGGCATTGAACAACAGACTTTTGCTGGTGCAGGCAGCATCGGACGGCGGAGAGCGGCGGCGACACCACGCAGCAGCGGAAGACGGCGGTGCCGTTCATAACTCGAACCGCCATATCCTCTACACTACGGAAATTATGAAAAATTCATGAATTGAAATATGTAAATTGTGAAGCAATTTGGAAAGGTCACACTAATCCCCAAGATAAAACTTCCGAGCAACAGATATATGCCAATTCATTAAAATAAAAAATTACAAAAATTAATTTTTTTTATTTTTTTCAATGTTCTAACTAAATCGGTCTAGAGCTTAAAACTAGGCCCATAAAATCAGAGGTTTTATCCAAATGGCCCATTTCGGGCCTGTTTGAACAGCCTGTTTAAGGGGTCCCGTTATATATATTTTTTTATTATTTTTCAACTTAATTAAACCAAAACTATATATTTAAACAAGGGTAAATTCCACTTTCCTCCCTTGTACTTTGGCTCAATATCACTTTACCTCCCCCTACTCTCGATTGCATCGATTTGCCCCCTGTACTTGAATTTTTTTCTCGCCGTTAGCTTTCAGACATTTGACCTTAACACCGTTTGATCCAAGTCTGAAAATTAAAAAAAAACCACCCCTCCCAGTTTAAATAATTATTAAAAAAAATTAAAAATAAATTGTGGCTGGCGTCGTGAACTATGTTTTCTCGTGTCTTGAATTTTTTATTATTTTACTTTTTGTTTGGCTTTTTTTTAATTATTTCTTTTAATAATTATTTAAACTGAGAGATGTGGCGTTTTTGTAATTTCAGATCATAGATCAAACGGTGTTAAAGTCAAATGTCTGACAACTAGCAATGAGGGCCACACTGAGACAATTTTTCAAAAAGTACAGAAGGGGTTTCAAAAAGTACAAAAGGGGCAAATCGATGAAATTGAGAGTAGAAGGTATAAAGTGATAACGAGTCAAAGTACAAGAGGGAAAGTGGAATTTACGTTTTAAACAACAATAATAAATTTTGTAATACATGACATAAACCAATGCAAACTCAGTAAATCTGCAAAATTAACAAAACAACTGCATGCAGTCTAGTAATAGCTCAACCCAAACGCCACAAACTTCACACCTTCAAATCTTAAATGTAATAAAAATTACAAACAAATTGAATAATACTAAATTCAACCTCATTCCCTCAGGAAAAAAAAAAGGAAAAGAAAAAAAATTGAAATTTATATACAAAGCTGAGTACATAATCCCTGAATCTGTGTAGCAGTTGGATTGAGGAGCGAATACGTCCTGCTTTTACTGCTGTTCGAGCATGTCAATATATATTGACTCCCCGTTTGCTCAGCCTGTAAAATCCAAAAAACTACTCGTAAGAATACATATAAGCCAATCGAAACTCATTGTTTGATTTGTTACCTCAGATTTTTAATTTAGTTGTAAGAAATTAAATATCGAACCTGGCATGAAATCGGCTGTGTGTTGCACCTCCACCTCGAAGTAGGAACACAGCTTAGATAATGGCACCACGAGCAATGATCGTTCAAATCCTCTCCACGAAGAAGCAAAACCAATCCAACCGTAAACCTATACATACATATATATAGATACATCACATATTTTGAAAAAAAAATAAAAAAATTATATATATTTATAACATGTCAAAAGCAAACGAGAGATAGTGGATTAAATACCCGACTATGACAAGGATCAGCGAAAACAACCAAAGCACACACTGATATGTCTTAAATTTAGGGGTATTTGATGCAGACGAGTTAATAGACGGAGCATATCTCTGGCTAACCCATCCGAACTGCGGGCGTATCAAAAAAACAAAACCGAGAAAAAACCCCGATAAAAACCCTCCAATGTGTGCAAAGTTGTCCACGTGTGGGAGAATTCCTACGGCTAAGTTGATAGCAATAATTATTACAAGTGTCAATAAAGCCGATACCTGCAAAAAAAACGAGTATTTCGAAGTTGCACGATGAAGTTTGAACATTAGAAACGGCTTAATCGAGATTGGGTAGATAAGTAGTACCTTGTTAGCGTATATAGTCCAATTAGTAATAAGCTCGGAAAGCATTCCACCTAATAATCCGAAGAGTGCACCGGAAGCACCGACTGATATGTTCGACTGAATAAAAAGAGCCGATAACAAACTTCCTCCGAATCCAGATATCAGATAAAGCAAACCGATTCTCACTGTATTATCAGATAACAAACATTGCAATTAATTAACTACAAATTCAATCAAGAACACAGAGCATGAAAATAATCTAATAAAATTACCGAATCCGAATTCTCGCTCGAGACGAATGCCGATGATTAATAGACTCAACATGTTGGCAAGCAAGTGGAGAACGCCGCCGTGTAGCCACATACAAGTGATAAGGCGCCACCCTTGATTTTGGTGGACAACTTTATACACGTCTAAAGCACCCATTTTCTCTAACCTAAATTAATATAATCAATTCATCCAGATATATTATAAATCCCAATTAAAAAAGTGCAAACAGAAATTTAAAAAAAAAACAATTAGCAGAGAAATTAAAAATTACGCAGAAGAAGAAGGGCCGAGAAGAGGGTTTTCCTTGAAGGGCTGAAAGGAAAGCCTGCCGAAGAATCCGGCGACGCATGAATCGGAATTTTTAGGGCAATTGTTGACAGACATTGTGATTATGAAAACAACTGTGTTAGCTACCACGAAGGAAGGTATCAACCAGGGGAGCCATTTCTTGAAATGCTTCACTTCTCTGTAAACGACGCCGTTCGGGGAATTCGCGCCGGCGGCGGGAATGGAGGGCGGTGGAGATTCCAATGAAACCGGGTGAATCATGTTGCCGCCGCCGCCCCGCCGTGAGTGGACTCGGATTTGTATGTTGTCCGGCTCCATCGCCATCGAGAAATTAAAATATAGGGGAATGAGGGAGGGGAAATCTTTTTTTTTTTTTGGGTGGTTTTTAAGTTTGTTGGGAAGTTTTAAGAGTGGGTATGAATTTACAGGCGTGGGTGGGTGAGGTGGGTAAACGGCGGAGGAGAATGGCGGGGCGGGGCGGGGGGTGGACGGAGATAGGTCAACGGTTTTACCCGCCGTGTGTAAACGTGGCAACGAACAAAAAAACTTTTATGATCTTTTATAACTAGAGAGGGGTATTTTAGTTATTATTATTTTATTTTCTTTCTCAACCTCTCACTGCTCTCTATTTTCTTTGATTTCATTTATCTCAACTTGCATTATTGTTTTTTATCTTATTTTTTTTTAACAGATATGATTTGATAAATTTTAGATATTACATAAATATGTTTTTATAACAATAAAAAATGTGAATATTTTTATAATTTTTATGAGATTGATTACGCAAGACAGAGTCTAATTGAGTGTTTACTTTTCTAATGTCGACTGCCACAAGAAGAGTCAACGCAGGCACACCAGCTAACGACAAAATTAAGTAATTAATTAATTACAGAAAATTGCCACTTCAATTATCCTCCATCTTTGAAAATTGTCTAATCCAAAGAAGATATTTTTTTTATCCCTTTTGGCAACTAGACACATGAAAAAAAAAATCTCAGGTGCTAATTAGGTTTATGAATTGTTAGGGTAGCGGATCTGAATCTGATGCGCATTAGTAACCAATCCTAATTGGAATTGAAATTCTCATAATATGGATGAGGGCTGATAGTACTCGATTCTAGGACCCAACACTAACTTACCATCTTTGAACCAATTGAGTTATACTCGTACGGGTAGTTTTCATTAGCACTCATTGAAATTAATGTTGCCGACTAACAAAGTTTCATAAAATTAAAAAAATATTCCATTTTGAAGTCCAAAAAAGGATGATGAAAAACTTTTTTCCTTTATTTCTTTTCCACCCACCAAAAATCTGCAATTAATATTTATAATGAGTCTGACGTGGGCCTGAATGGTACATTTATAATTGGGCTCATGCAGGCACGTGAATCAGGCCAGAAGTGCTCCGACAGAAATGCAAATCTAAAACCTGATGTCTCATATTTCGTCTAATTTTAACTCTTTCAATTATTGGTTACACCTGGCGGGTTCATGATTTTAATCTCATTTTTCTAATGGTGTTACTTAAAACAAAATCTTATTTTTTTAATGGGACTAATTACCAATAATCTTGACTTCTTTCTTACTTGTCATCATCTCAATAATTCCCTGGGCTTGCTAACTGTGAATCTATATTACGCTACTTTCTAAAGGTTGGTCAGCTGTCCAGCATTCCACAAAAACGTAAAGGGTAAATTACCGGCCGACCCTTGAGGTAAGGTCAAACTACAAAAAAATCCCATTATATTTAGGTAATTACAATCACCCTTTCAATTATGAATCCTCTTACACGTCTATCCTTGAAATATCAAATTTAGTGAAATCTTCTACATTATGTGAAATATTCTCAAGTTTGTACCTGTTTTATCCTATTCGAGCTCCACATTTTAAAACAAGATGATTATAAGATGTATTTCTTGAATTGTAAATATCAGATTGTGGTACATCATAAACTGCATTTTTGCACAAAATGAGTACACACTAGCCACATAATCTAGAAAAGTATTTTTAATTTGACACCATAAAGATGGACGTGGAAGAAGATTAATAGTTGGTGGGTAGTTGTAATCACCAAAAAAAGAGGGATTTTTTTTCGTAATTTGGCCTAATATCAGGAGTTGCCGTAATTTACCCAAAATTTATATTGCAAATCAGTTGTACATTGCACTATTTGACTACTGTTGGGCTAACATCGAAGATGGCCGAGAATATGGCCCATCACGTTATGGGCTTTTATTACGTAATAAATCCAAATTAAGGCTTTTGGAACTGGACCTTTTATCAAGTATCCAATACTAGAGTTATAGATACTCGATTCGAATTTATTATTAAAGCTTATTCGAGAACCAAGCTTGATCGCATGTTTTCCGTTCCCCATAAGCTAAGTTCTGCTCGAGCTCGACTTAAAAGAAAATGATAAAATATGTCTAAAAGAATCAAGCTTCTCGAGCTCTATTAAAGCTCGTTCGAGCTCAACTTATTTGCTTATCAACCAAGCACAAATGCAGAAGCTCGATAAAGATTCAAACAAGTTTGAACTTTGAACAACCTTGCGTTATGCTGGACTCGATACTTAGAGTAACACGTATGTAGCTCATGTTATACATAAAGAATCAATGTCGATGTTCAAAAGTTATATACATAAACCATCTTTAGTATGATCATTAAGAAAGTACCTTTACAGAATAGAACTTCAACTCACTGCTCAGGTGGACTCGTCTCGTCAAACCACCGCGGGGGATCGAAACCAGATCCTCCTGTCGAGTTCAAAAGCAGATTAAATAGTAATTTCTCGTAAGTTACAGATGAAGAAATAAAAAAGAAAAAGGAATGTTTATATAATGTACAATACCTAAAGGATTGCAGCGACAGAGACGCCAAGCGGTCAAAATCGTCCCCTTTAAAACTCCGTATTTCTTGTAAGAAATCATCGAGTACTCACTGCAAGTTGGAAGGTATCTACAGCTATTCGGCATCAATGGTGATATTTCCCCTGTTTGCACAACCCTAACATTAGAAATTAGAATTCTCCCCCATATTCAAATATAACACACTCTCAAACTGAAACAACAGATTCTTCTGCCAGAGTTCGATCAACTATCGATACACAACCAATAATTTAAAAATGAATCGAGGAAAAAAAAAACTGACGTTTGTAGAATCTTAGCATTGATAATGCTGCTTGAACGCCCAAATTATCGACTTCATTATCTGAAAATGAATGGGCAATTAACTCTGGAAAACTCAATTTCTGCTGCAATAGCACTTTGAAATTTGCTCATACAGATGAATAGAAACTTTACCCTCTGGAGAACCGCCGCTCCGGCCGGAATCTTCTCCTGAATTGTTGAAAACCCGGAGGCTCCGCCGCTACGAGAGACACAAAATAACAAATTAGACGAAGATGTCAAAAAAATTGTAAAATAAATCAGAAGAAAATTATATATGGAATACATTGGTGGAAGCGGAGAAAGGAGAGTGGTTCGCCGCGAATTGAACGGAGGATTGCGAGCGATTGAGTTTGAAATTAGGGTTCCTTGTTGTGGAAAATGGTTTAGGGTAAATATTTTTACAGTTGGGATACAAAACTAGCGCCATTTATGAGTTGATTATATTTTCGAGCTGAGTAGAAAGATAACCCATTTATGAGTATATTTTCATTCCGGTCCTTTTTGAGATATTAGCATTCTTTTTTATTTTATTTTATTTTTATTTTTTAATTACTTCATTCATTTTCTTACACACGTTTATATATATATATATATATATATATATATATATATATATATATATATATATATATATATATATATATATATATATATATATATATATATATATATATATATATATATATATATATATGGGTAATTATAAATTGATTGTGTAAATGTGATATGACAAACCTTTTTGTATATAAATTGATATGTTTACTATATATGGACATAATTTAAATAAATGATATTTAACTCTAAAAGATAACAAATATAAATGATTAATAAAATACAATAAATACATGAATCTAAATTTATAAAATATATTAATTCCTTAAATTTATTTTAAAAGATTCTGAATATTATTATAATAAAAAGATCAAATTCAAATTTTTTTTTGCGTAGAATTCGAAAATTTTGAAAATCTTTTAAAATTAAAAAATATATACGTTATTTAAAAAAAATTGAAAATATGTACATAATATAAAAAAAATGAATATTATGCATTAAAGAATATTATTCAACATGGATATATTTCTTGGCAACCAATCCAGCAATCTCGGTGAAAGTTTTGCGCAGATACTACAACGTAATTAAAATGAAAATTGTTAATAAAAGTACAATCACATTAAAACGCATCTTTTGAATAAGAAAAATATATATAATAAATAACGTACCAGTTTTTGCATATCATAACGTGTAAATATTTTTGTAAAATAACATATCGAGCAATTATCCACCGCTTCAACATCATCAATATTGAGATTATCTTGAATTGCAAATGGTTGGTACATACACATATTAAATAACCAATCACATGAATCACACCTCCATGTGGATTCATTGGTCCAACACTGATTTGTAGGAATACATCGTTCATGTATAAAAGCTTCATCGCATAACCCACAACAAAAGAAAGATTTGAAATCTTCCATTTCAGTCATCCTACATACAATGCAAGATCCAGAGCGTGGAACAACTTTGATTAATTCCCTACATGAGACGCACATACACGGATCGAAATTATGATCAAAATACGCGTTGCAAAGAACACATTGTTTGGACTGAGCGCAAACAATTTTTTTTATCTTCATAAAGTACGCACGACTTTATTTAATAAACTGCATGAAAAAAAAAAAGTATATTAAAATTAAAACCCAAGAGAAAGAAATACAAATAGTACTAATATGTATATATAAAAATAATTATGAATACAAAAGTATGCATATATAATTATAATAATTTATAATAAATGATAAAAAAAAATGTAATATGAAACTGTATAAAACGAACATTGTGAATTTGTAATCGATTGGTGGTAGAAAAAAATGAAATGAACATTGAGGGGTTTATATAGTATTGAAAATGAACTTAATTCTATGGAAAAATTAAAAATTCAAAAGATTTAGTAAATGAAATCAAATCAAACAAATATAGGAAACAACCAAAAAAAAAAAATTTGTGGAAAAAATATCTTGCAATATAAGAACATTAAATATAAAGATACGATTTTTTTTTTTACCATTCAATTTTGAATTAAAGTATAAATTAAATCAATCAAAGATGATATGAAGGAATCTTGGAATATTAATGATTACTTTATATTAGTGATTTAATATTTCATTAGGTAAAGTTTAAATAAATAACCCAGCCGAATGTGGGGGGTTTACATCCGCTTCGTTCGTGCAGGGTTGTAGTTGTATGTATGTGTATCTGTATCTAATATGTATATTGTTGATGTAGTATGAATAAGATCTATTTATGGACTTGTGATCGTATTTATGTTTCCATATTAATAAATATAATATATAATTCGTTCTATAATTCGGATGATATTATTATATATTAAATAGTGTTTTCCAAATATACAACCAACTAATGCATTTAGAATTAATCCACCGTGCATTGCATATTTATTAAATAATATAATTATTTTTAATTTGAAATACGGTATAATAAAAATTATATAAAAAAATAGTGTATATTTATTAAATACTTCAATTAAAAACTAAAATATTTTTTCATTATTATTTTTAATGGAATGGATATTCGAATATTCTAAAATATTGAAAATTAAAAAAAAAAAAAAAAAACAACAACATATTCCTCTATTTTAATATTTTAGTATTTAAACAAATATTTTTTTATGAAAATTATTTGAATATTCGTAAAAAAATTGAGTTTCATGAATTTATTTGAATAAATATATTTTGAAATACTGAAAATATAAATAAGATTTATTTATTTCGAATTTATATAATATTAACTTTGGAAATAATATATATACATGTGGTAATTATTAAATGATTGTGTAAATGTAAAATAGGAAAAAACTTAAAAACATCCATAAATAAAAATGCCACCTAATCAATTGAAGAATCCACATAATCAATTGAACTCCAACTAAGCAATTTTGACAAATGACATCATAATTTGCCACATGTCAATCATTGAGGGCATAGATTCTCTTTTTATATTATATATAGATTAACTTTGGAAATAATATATATACATGTGGTAATTGTTTAAATGAGTGTATAAATGTTAAATAGGAAATAACTTAAAAACATACCAAACTAAAATTGACAACTCACCAATTGAAGAATCCACCTCATCAATTGAACTCCAACTAAGCAAATTTGATGAATGACATCATCATTTGCCACATGTCAATCATTGAGGGCATAGATCATCTTTTTATATTATATATAGATATAGATAGATTCAATATAGTAGTACTAATAAAATCTTGTTCATTAGAAATGAAAGTATAACATAGTTCAGTTACGAGTATATTTTTACATATTTAACTATAATCCAATACATTAGTATTATCTTAAATCTTAATACTAGCATTCAATGAATTTAGTGTTGGAAGTAACATAGTCCAATTAGAAGTATAATTATACTCATTTAATTATTGAATTGAATAAATTAGTATTATCTTAACACTAATTTGCAAAGAATTTAGTATGAGTACTAACATATTCCTATTGGGAGTATAATTCTAAACATCTAATTAAATAATCCTGTACATTAATTAGTATTGTCTTAGTACTAATTTGCAATGAAATTAATATTGGAATAACATAGTCTAATGAACGGTATCAGCTTAATACTAATTTGTAATGAACTTAGTATTAGAAGTAACATGCTTCAATTAGGAATATAACTCCACTCATTTAATTATATAATTCAGGATATTAGTAGTTATATTAGTACTCATTTTCATAACAAAGCATATATTTAAACAAACTAAATGCCAAAAAGGTATATTAAACATACATACATTATAAATAAATAAATAAGTATTTTTGTTAGAAACGGTATAATTTTAAAGCATTTTTTAATTTAATTTTTGTTATATATTTTTGTTTATTTTTCACGACTATTCAGCATTTAAAATATATATATTTTTTTATTTATTAACAACTATTCGGCCTTTAATGAAATGTGATTTATTAAATATATTTATTAATGAATTATTAATTATTAAACATTCACTAGTAAAAAAATTGCTTTTTACTACGAATTTTTTTGCTACGGTAAAAGTCGTAACAAATGAGATTTATTACTACGAGACAATTTTGAAGTTGCAGTAAATACTAGGATTTACCGTAGCAAAAAAGTATTTGGTACGACCATTTATCGTAGCAAAAATTTTGTCACGCCCGCGTATGCTACGGGGCAAATTCGTAGCAAATGCGTAGCAAAAACCTTTTTACTACGAATTTGATACCTTTTGCTATGGTTAATGGTCGTAGTAAAAAGTCATTTTTCTACTAGTGAGTTAACGAATTTTTTTAAGTATTTTTTATAAATTTCACATTTAATAAATGTTTTTTTATCATTTATTAAGTAAACAAAGTTTTTTTTACATGCTTAAATAATTATTAAATAATTATAGAATTTTTTAAAATATTTATCAAACATTGATTATATTTAATAATCAGTCAATATTTATTAATTCTTTTAAGTATTAAACAATTCCTATACTATAATTAAGATTGATTAAATGGCTATTAAACAACTTTTAATATTATTTAAACATTTAATAAATATTAATAAATAATAGAATATAAACTAAAAAAGGAAAACAAAAACCCTGACCCACCAACACCTTTTGGCTTTTCCTTCTACATTGTGTCCGCTATGGAAGTTGTTTCCAAGCTCACGTATGCCATGGACACGACTCACCACACCTCGCGTGGAGCCCTCCTCCCCTGCGCCACCTATCGTCCAAATTTGACGCGGAAAAACAAAAAAAAAAAAATCAGAAAAAATCTCTAAAACAGCCCAAATCATTCACAATTTGTCCCAAGTATCAAATCAATGGTATAACGTGGTTCAAGATAGAACATTATTCTAAATAAATCTTAAATTTGTGAAGATTTGAATCGAAGTCAAATTTTGAAAGCTCGATTCTGGAGTGTCGTATGTTGTGAAAAATGTGGAAGAAAGGAGATGAAAATGACGGGGAAAAGAAGTTCAGTGAGATAAAAAAAAATAAAAAATGGGGCTGAATTTCAGTAAATGTAATTTGGGGTAAATGTAGTTGGAGGTAGAATTGACTATGGCAAAGAATATTTGCAAGACGAAATTTACTAAGTGCAAGACCTTACTTCATGCAAAACCAAAATATAAATAAATTTACTAAGATCAAGACTGGAAATTACAAATATAACCCCAATAATAATTTAGATATTATTAATTTAAATTAAGCTAATTGCTATTGCACGACCAAAAAAAAAATACAAAAAAAAAAGTTTGCAAAAAAAATCAGTTTACCAGTCAATTTTCGACATCACAATGTCGATATTTGTACACAAAATCAACATAAGCTCTGTGTCGAAAATTGTACACAAATTCGACACAACAATGTCGAATATTGCTCCAAATATCGACATTGAGATGTCGAAAAAATGGAAAATAATCGACAATTGTTTGCTGTCGAAATTAGATGAAAAAATCGACACCAGTATGTCGAAATATTTCCAAAAAATCGACAAGTACATGTCGTTTTTTTTAAAACCGCAACTCCTTCAACAATAGTGCTAGAATCGAACCCTAGAATCATCAACTATGTTCTAAAATGACTTGAATTCATTATTCAGTTGCAGGTGGAGACTTCAACGACGACGGGGAGGGGGTGGACTTCAGGCGACGGCGACGGCGACGGGGCGACGACGAAGGCGAGGTTGAGTGCTGCAATTGATTTTTTTTGTTTTCTTTTTCCCTTCTTCCCTCTCGTTTTTCAATCTTCTTCCCTCTCGTTTTTCAATTCTCGATTCAATTTCTTTTTTCTTTCTTTTTTTATTAATTTTTCGTTTTTAAATTGGTCTTGCAAAAGGAAATTAATAAAAGAATTTTTATTTTGTTTGTATTTTATTAAGGTTATTATAGTCTTTTATACTGAATTTAATAAAAAAAAATTAATTTGGCCTTGCCCTAAGTAATTTCGTCTTACAAATAGTCGCTGGCATTGACTATTCCATATTATTTTATTTTTAAAATAATAAATATTTTTTAATAAAAATGATATATGGGTAATTGCACAAATTATTATTTTATTTATTTTTCTAGGAAACCTAAATGTACTATTTGATTGACCGGTTCAGATCAAATCTATATAAAAAATCTATATAAAATGAATGGTAATTTAGGGTAGGGGCTTATTATTCATAGTGCGGTTTTTTCCAGCTACAGTGTGAAATAATTCATTTGTCAAAAAACACTTTAACCTTTTACAAAATCCTCTCAACCTCCAAATATTTCGACTTTCGTAAATCGTGATTTGTTTTCGTAGAAATCAGTTAAAACCCAACGATTATCAAGATGGCCAACATCGATCCCGTAAATGAGGTAAAAAAATACGTTTTAGTGTGATTTTTTTTGATTTTCAGTCGTTTCGTGTAGAATATCACGAAATTATTCAAGTCATTTCGTGTTGTTTTGCACGAAATGAACACTTTATTCGTGTTTTCCAGTTATTTCGTGTACAATACTACGAAATTATACCTATTATTTCGTGTAAAGTCACACGAAATAGCAGTAAAACTGTTTTGTTATTCATTTCGTGCAGTACTACACATGAAATCTTCGCAGATTACAACTGTGTATTGATATGCATGCAATCTTTTTCACATCGTGCAGTCTATTTAATGAGATTACATAAGATACAGTTACTATCACGATAGAACGTGATTGAAACATAATTCCTATCTTCAAGGGACGTGATTTATTAAATGGACATAACGTTTAATAACGCTACATAAACGTCCGGTTAATATAAGGGTATTACCGCGATATTTTAAAAATAAATCCCTTATATCTTATATTTTTAGAATCTAGGGATTTAGTTACAAGGAAAATATTGGGCTCGTAACCCACGTCTAATAAGGTTTCGTATGAGGGACTTGCAGCATATTAACCCTTTAATAGAATAGATGATTAATGATGAATATTAAATTATTTTTTTAAAAGAGAATATATTATAATTATTCAAAAATAATTAAAAATAAAAGATACTAAAAAACCCACTTGAAACCAGTTAAACAGGTCCAACCGCGACCAAACACAATATATTCGATTTTAGTTTTACTTTATATTTGAAGTATCGAAAATTTGTGTTCTACTTCTTGGAGAAGACGCTAGCCGACTGAAATTACTTTCCGTGAAAACCGTGAAAATTTCTTGTTTAAAGGCTCCAATTCCTTTTCTTCTCTAAAGCTACAATCCCTTTTCTTCTCTAAACTCCAATTCGTTATCATAAAAATTAGTTGAAAACCCTAGAAACTAGAAACAATCCAATTGAATTGTTGACAACCCTAGAAATTAGAAACAATTATGATGAATTTCATGAGACAGAATTCTGTGAAGATGGTTGGAATGCTCGCCGGTGAGTTTCAAATCGGCTGTGGTGCTCCGCCACTGCTTCGTCCCCGCGATTTCGCAACCGCTGTGCGCCAAATCCACTCGCGCAACCCTAGCCCTTGGTAATACATATTTTAATGACTGATAAGTTATGCTATGACCTAAATCTCGTACTGTTTTTACTTTAATTTTGTGCGTGTAAAACGAAAATATCTTTAGATTTAATGGCTTTGAAATTGTTAATTACTTGACTTTGAAACTGTGATGTAAAATGGGATGAAGGTGTGGAATTTCGCCACCACCAGTGAATTGGGGAATTCGAATTGTGCCAGAGAAGAAGGCTTACGTTATTGAACGATTCGGGAACTATCTAAAGACATTGACTTCCGGGCTCCATTTTCTGATTCCGTTTGTTGATAGAATTGCTTACGAGCATTGTCTGCACGAACGGGCAATTGCTATAACTGGGCAGTATGCTACTACCGAGGACAATGTTTGCATTCAAATTGATGGAATCCTCTATGTGAAGGTATGTGTTTATTTGGTACGACTTAAATAAATTGATTAATGAGATTCTAAGTGAATGCCGACATCCATTTTCTTGTTTCGTGTTCCGAAGATCGTTGACCCTAAGTTGGTATCTTATGGAGTTGAAAATCCACTGGAGGCTGTGATTCAGCTTGCACAAACAACTATGCGAAGTGAGCTTGGTAAGATGACTCTCGACAACACTTTGGAGAAAATAGACACACTCAATGAGAAGATAGACACACTCAATGAGAAGATAGTGGTGAGTATTTGATGCTTGGATAAATTTAAAGTACACTGCATGATTGCATGATATTCTCCTTAGTGTAGCTTTCCTTACTCTTAAAACGAAATTATATACTGTGCATGTTTCTCATTTCTTCGCCAAAGGGCCGGATCTGAGTTACCTCAGAAAGTAGAAAGTTATCCTGTGTGTTGCCTTTTGCTTTTTCCACATGATGAAGGAAGCATAGTGTTACATAGTATAGTGTTGATTATACATTTACATTCTAAGTAGGGCTGACAATCGGGCCATATGAGTCGAGCTTGGATCGGCTCAAGCTCTTATACCATCGGGTCTCATTATTATAGGCTCAAACTCGAATACCATCGGGCCTCATGTCTATACGCTCAAACACAGCTCACATTTTTTCGGTCTTTGTATTTCTATCGGGCTTATATCATAAAATATATAAATTACATATTTTACAATTTTGTAGCCGACATGTTAAAAAAAAATTATACTAGGATAAATTAAAAAAAATCATATATCTAGAATACTCATTCAAAAAAAAATAAAAAACAATGATAAATTAAGAATACACCATTGATGATATATCTAGAGCAACACTCAACCTGAATTTTGCAACATACTGTAACACTAGGGTTTTACGAATGAAGAAAAGATTAATATCTTTTACGTTAGGAAGCTTTTCATATTATCTTGATTTGATTGAATTTATGAATTAATTACTACTAGTTGTTCACTTGTTTCAATCCGTTCGTATACTACCTATATCTATATATATATATATATATATATATATAGGTAGTATACGAACGGATTGAAACATGTGAACAGCTTTATTCGGGCTGAGCCATGGTAAGCTCAAACTCGGCCCATAGTTTGATCGAGTTTAATAAAAGAACTCAAATTTAGCATGACTCACAATTTATCGAGCTCGGCTCAAATAAAATCGGGCCGAGCCATTAGGCTTCGGGTAGGCGCGGCTCAATTGCCGGTCCTAATTCTAAGCATAGCATGTGAACAGCTTTACTTTTCGTGTTCCCAGATGTCTACGGGAGTTTAGAAGGGTGATCGAGAAGTCGACTTGATGTTCAAGTTATTTAATTTAATTATGCACGTTTTTATTTCATGATTTATTACGTTTCTATTATTTTAGAATTCTTTATGGTTAGGATTGACTTATTTATTAGTTATTTTATTACAGGTTAGGTTAGGAGTCCTGTGTTACATCCTTGTGAAAAATGAGTTTTTTTTAGCACTTATAAATAGGTTGCCAATTTGGCCTTTCAAGATGGACGAATTTTGATTAATAAATTGAGATTATTCTCTCTAGTTCTTTAAGAACTCTTCGAACATATCGGATCTTGTCTCTTTACGGGTCGCGGTTCCACCCATTTGATTCTTTTATTTTCGGATGTTTCGATTTTGCTTCCGCATAAGGTATTTGGGTCTCGTAACAAGTTGTATGGGGTTCGTATCAGTTGGTATTATCAGTGTCAAATTGACATTTAAATCAGTTTGTCGTCTTATTTGATTGTGATATAAGGGTTATGTCTGTTTCGTTATTGTTTTCTTATGTATTGAAGTAGCAGCTAGTAAGAAAGAATATGAAAATAACTCATTGGCAAAACATATGTGTGCAGATTTCCATCAGTCAAGCTGCTCTAAACTGGGGATTAAAGTGCCGTTGTAAAATAAGTGGGTATATTTTATGAAAATAAATATTCCTTTGTTTGATTAATCTATCGTATTTTGCTTCGTCTTATATGCATCTTTGATTTACTTCATGAAATTCAGCGGAAATATCATCCGTACATAGAATACGAGCTGAAGCAGAGCAGGCTGAAGCAGAACAAAAAAAGAGAGTTCGAGTTTTAGAATGTGATGGTAATGGGTTCATTTCCTTTAGCTGTTAGTTTGCATTTTTTCATTGTAATGAGAGCTGACATGTAGGATAGTTTAAACTTTTCTTTTTCTTTCCCGAGATAGTATATCTTAAGACTTAACTAAGATAGTATATTAGTTGGGAAGTATGGGTGTCTGTTTTTTTCTTTCTTTTAAACATAAACTATTCGGTTATAGTTATTTTCTTGTTGGATTTACAGATGTAATTGGCCCTATCATTGCTGGAGCAAAAGCTATAGTCGCTATAGCAGAAGCACCGGAAATTATTATTGAGGCAATCCTCAATAAACATGCTGGAGTGGATAAGGTTCTTCACCTCGTTTTTTATTTACCAATTTAACTAGAGATCTGAAAAAAATAAACGTGTTTGATCTTCACCTTCAATACTTGTTTTTTATTTATGTTTTCTTATCCCGGAAAGAAGAAGAATAAGTAAAGATGGATTAATGATATCAGTGATTTATTTGATTTATTTGATTTGCAGGTTGCTATGCTTAAAACTGCTGAGCAAAATTTGCGAAATCATATTGCAAAATTGGTAAATCTCATATTTCGCTTATTGTGTTATACTTGTGACTCTAGAATATTCAAATAATATTATCAATTATTTCGACTTCCATTTATATCTAGGGACCAATGGCAACTACTAGCGATATGATGGCCCAAATCGTAGCAACATACTTCTTAAAACTGGCTGTCAAAGAATCTCCCGAGATTCCCAAGACTGAACCTGCTGATAAATTGCATAGCTGAATGAGAAATTGAAATTCATACGAGACATAATTTATTAGGTAATAATAATGAAGAGAACACCACTCTTTCCAGTTTACTGTACTTTATTATATTGCTAATGCTAACTTATTTGTTTCATACTTGAAGCACATTAGGAATATTGAAATGCTATTTAGAGAACGTTTTTTACTTGATTGCAGTGCGATTTATCTCATTTGTAACTTTTTCCAAAAAGCACCCAAATTCGCCCGCTATTTCGTGTGTTATATTACGAAATGCATTCAACAGTTTTGTGTATTTTTACACGAAATTTACGTGTTTATCACTAGAACAAGGAGGACGAAACTGGGGGATTGAAAACATTCTTTAGCTTCGTTTCAAAAAACACAAAATGACACCTTATATTTCGTGGAATTTTACACGAAATTTAAGCTAACGATTCGTACAATTTAGTATTGGCTTCACGTGAGAATTTGTTATACGACTAGTCGTACCATGTCCGTGAGGAAACAAGTCGGAGGATGAGTATGCCTGCCATCGTTGAAAGTCAAACCTTGACTTTTGCTAATCAATTTGAACAGACAACCACATTTTTTATTCTAGTGTTTCTAGGATCTTCCACATTGATATTCGTTTGTCGGCTATGTCCGTATTTGTCACACGTCAAATACTATGCATTCTCCCCTCTAGATTGACAAATCAAACGGTGAGAATGATTAATTCTCACCGTTTGACTAATTCTTCCCTACTATCGAACACAATATCAACTTGGAAGAAAGAAATGAGAGAAATCGTTTCGCTCCAAAATTGCGGGATCAAAATACAAGTTGTCTTCATATGGCTACGTAAGAAAAAGATAAATAAGTTAGAAATTTGAACAAAAAAAAAAAAAAAAAAAAAAAAGAGATTTCGTGTATAAGTACACGAACTACGTGGGTAAATTTCGTGTAAACTTGTACGAAACACACAACACAAACAGTTTACTGTCTGTTTCGTATTAGTTTATACGAAATACGAGTCAACATTTCATAGTGTTTTGTACAAAATTATTGGTAAACATGTATATGATGTTAATTTTGTACAGAACACCACGAAATCCATTGAAGAATTTCGTGATATTGTACACGAAACGACTAAAAATCGAAAAATATAAGACAAAAACGTAAATTTTTACCTCATTAACGGGATCGATGTTGGTCATCTTGATAATTGTTGGGTTCTAACAAATTGTTAGAAAACAAATCACGATCTACAAAAGTCGGTATATTTAGAGGTTGAGAGGATTTCGAAAAAGGTTAAAGGGTTTCTTGACAAATAAATTATTTCGCCCTGTAACCGGAAAAAAATGCAGTAGGAATAGTAAGCCCCTTAGGATTTGCCCAAATAAGGGTAAACAACAAAACTGTCGAAAGGATAAATTGATTTCTAATTCCTATCCTCCTCAAAATAAAGAAAAGTTGCAAAAGACTCGACTTTCCCATTTATTCACCGCGAGGCTACATGCAGATGTTAAAATGATACAATAATGCACCATGTGTTGTAATTGTCAAATCGCAAATTTACAGGGACAATATAACTTGGACTGTACATACCCCCACCCAACCTTATTTTTCAGGAATGGAAAACTTTTCTTAGGAAAAGTTATTTTCACACTAACTAACGAAACGGTTCACCTCCACAAAATTAGAAAAATAAATTATCTATTGGGGCGCATGAATACTAGCATTCATTAATAAAAAGAATCTGAGAGCCAGTTCACTGAAGCTGCATGTATGTTAACATAGTTTACACCCATGCAAGAACAATATACCTGCGTAACATAGATTCTCTTTTGAGCGACCCTCCGAAGATTGACTGGGGTGTGGAATGGATTTTTCTTCCAGTTCCTGTAATGCTGGACGAGCAGAGTTCTTGGGACACAACCTGACCTCAATAGGAGTAAGAATTCCCTGCTTTTTTATACCAAGCGTGCCTCCTTCATAGCCCATCGCAACCGAGCAGCTTCCTTAATCTTCTCCCCAAAAGCAGTGGGAAGAAAATCTCTCTCTTCATGTGCATCAACTAACCGATTGACATTCTTGGAAGAAGCATTACTGAATCCAAGGCCAACAGAAGCCCCAATGCCTAAACCAGCACGTTTGGTTTCGTTTGGTGTCATCTTCCAGCAACGCATTGTTCTCCTTTGAACTATGATCAATCTCCGGACTCGGCATGACAGACTTGGAGTAATTGATTTTCTTGTTTAAATCATTCTTCCACTTCTTTCAATCCCGATCTCCTTAGGAGTTGGAATCACTATCACCGGTGGCGGACACCGTAAAGAATATCGTCTTTTGTTTGATTACGCTTTTGTCGGAGTGTCCCGTAAAATTCGCCACCAATGCACTGACCATTTTCGTAATCATTATCCATACCAAACTTTTCCATCTCCTCGTACTCATCCATCTTCTAACAATTCTGCTAAGATTACATTAAAAAAAAAAAAGAAAAAAAAAAGAGAAGAATCAACAAAAAATTATTGAGTAGGGTTCGAATCAAGCCCCTCATAAAACATACAAGTAACCGATATCAGTTTGAAAACCTAGTTTTTATTCAAACTAAATAGACAAAATCCGATATCAAAATTGAAAAGAAACGAACTGCAATGTTATGAATCGAAGAGGATTCATAACTGAAATATCCCATTATTAGTAATCTACCTAAGAAGTAAGATTATTCTGAATTTGCTTGCCCTCCCTTAGTTCCACCTAGGGGTGGCAATTTCTCAACTTGGACCGGATCCGATCCGGATCCATGTGGATCGGATTCAAAAGGAACCGGATCCAATATCAACCTACATGAATGGATTTAATGTGGATTGAGTTTAGACCGGTCCGCAATGGATTCACATGGATTCATTGCATCTTTAATTCAACTTATGAGGTTGAATATCTCAACTTTTAGGGTTTAATATCTCAAGTTTCACAGTTACACATATTCACACAGACACTCTTCACACACACACACTTACATATATATATATATATACACACACACACTCACATACAGACACACACTCTCTGTTTTACACACACACACACACTCGCGCGCACACACACACACACACACTCTGTTTTACACACACACACACACAAAATTTTTATACACACACTGTTTTACACACACAAAGACACTCACATACACACATAGTTTCTTCACACACACACACACATACACACACTGTTTTACACAAACACACACACACACACACACACTCACATACACACATTGTTTTACACACACACACACACACTCACATACACACACAGTTTCTACACACACACACTCTCTGTTTTACACACACACACACACTCGCATACACACACAATTTCTACACACACACAATGTTTTACACACACACACTCACATACACACACAATTTTTAATAATATACTCATTGATAATTTTTTATCAATTAAACTTTTAATTAAAATATTATTTGACTTTTTTTTTTGAGAAAATTGTTTTGGTATTTAATTGAGTTTTGGTGGATCCAATATGACCCACTTTATTTTGTGGTTAAACTTTCAATGGATCTAAAGTGGATCCACATGGATCCAGTTTTCAAAAAAAAAAAATCAACTTGATCCGATCCGATTTGTTTCAACTACTCTTCTCCTCTCACTGTCTAAGAAATTCAGATTTTCAATATCATCTTCATCATCAACATCACTATACCAATCAGTGGTCTGTTGAGATGGATTGACTCTGCATTTTTTATACCTCTGGACTGACCTCTTTTCCTTGTTCAACATTTGCCTCAGTTTTCTAGCTAGATCTTTCTTACTTGAATGTCTGTCCAGAAAGATATCATCTTCAGAGGAGCCTTCAATGTTAGCAAACTCTTCACTTGGGGCATCAGAGGGTATATCATCATCACCATCTTCATTGTCAGATTGAACATAATCTTCATCTAAAGAATCATCTTAAAATATTGGTGCATCTTCTTTATTAACTGGCTCATCTTCATTCAGTGATGCCTCATCTTCATTCAGTGTTGCCTTTTCTTCATTCATTGGTGCCTCCTCTTGATTCAGTGGCTCTTGATTCAGTGCTGCCTCATCTTCAGTCATTGGTGTCTCATTTTCCTCCTCTTGATTCAGTGTTGCCTCCTCTTCAGTCATTGGTCTCTCATTTTCATCCAGTGCCTCCTCTTCATTCTGTGGTGCCTCATCTTCATTCATTTGTGTCCCATATTCATCGATTGGTGCATCATCTTCAATGTTTACAGTCTCTACTGTCTCTCTTGTACTCCCTTCACTGTACTTAAGCAGGAGAGTTGGTTCTTCATCCACAATCACATTTCCATTCACATCAATTGCAATTAAAGGTTCTCTGTCATTCTCTTCTGTGTACAATGTTAGGTGGTCTAAGTCTTCATGTGCTGACACTAGGAATTGGATACTAATAACATCTTCAATCATCCACAATCCCTCATGAAGTGATAGCCCAGGATAAACAAAGTAGAACTGAATATTAGTTTTTTTCCCCCACTCATACGCTATATCTGGTATAGGTTATCTAGGTTCATGTAGTCTAAGCAAATTCGATCCACTACTTCCATTTTGCCACCTACATAAGCCAGTTTGGTGTATGGACAAATGTACCATTCAACCAAATAGTAACTGTACACAACTTGTTCATTCTGCATAAAAAAATGGTAAAAACAGTCAAACACAATTGTTCAATTAATTATTATTATTACTTTGCAAGTTCACCAACAAAGTAACAAAGTGCCCTACTTCTACATACCCCACACCATTTTTTTAAAGTTTTCAATTCAAACAACAAGACAACAAAAAATGGTCATAAAAAACTGATACCAAAAAATAATTTAAAAAACCCTACAAAGCAAAAATTCTTGTTGTTACAGACAAGCAAATAAAAAAACAGATCCCCACAAACTAAAATATTAAATGTAGCATTTCTCAAAAAGTTCCCAACTCACGAATATAATATACAAAACCTTACAAATACAAAAGCCTACATACTTTAACATTCCCACAACTCTAGTTATCGAGAAAAAAAATGTGGTTTTTTCAAATAACACAAACAAGACAGAATACTACAAACCTTAATTCTTGTTTCTCTTCAATGCGAATTGACTCCGTATCTCAAATATGACTTCTTGGCGCCTTCAATCGACGAGAGGGGAAGCTATTTCAAGTTTCAATCGACGCAAAAAACATTTTTTCACAAGCAGATTCACAATTTTTTTGGGGAATCGTGTTTTAGGGTTTTCAGAGGTAGGTGTAATTTGGGAGCGAAAGTGAAATAGGTTTACCGAGAGAGTGAAGATGGGGTTACTGCTGTTTATTTCATTGAGGGGTATAATGGTAGTTTCACACACGGTCAATGTTTAAAAAAGCAATGGGTGCGGTGCGCTTTGTAATTCATAACACAGGGGGGAGTTGGTCACATTTTTTTCCACAGGGGGTATTTGCCAATTAGAGATTTCACAGGGGTAGTTTTTGCAATAAGCTCATATAATAAATGGTCGATTATGCAAAAGCGAAGGGTAAAAACAAAGCTATATCAAAATTTACTTTTAGATTATACTAGTAATACACCCGTGCAATGCACGGTAAATGCATATTTCTAATTGATAATTGAAAAGAAATATATGAACATATATTTGAATATATACAAATGCATAGGTCTTTCATCTCATTATAATTATATATATATATATATATATATATATATATATATATATATATATATATATATATATATATATATATATATATATATATATATATATATATATATATATATATATAAAAGATGTATCATGACAATTACATATTTTGACTATCTAACAATCAAAGTTAACGCCTAAATGGTCACACATAATAAACTGTATATAATTATATATGTTCCAATACGCGGAGTAATTGATTGAGGGTAACTCTTGCAGTACCTTTTGCCTCTTCATACCCCAGTGATTTTGACCATGATTCCCCTTAATCATTTGTTGTACTTCACTTGTTCTCTCTCTCTCTCTCACACACACACTCTCTCCACCACACACATATGCAAACAATGGAGTTCTGAAGAGTAAATTTTAGAGGAAATGAGCCTGTGTATTCAAGGGATTTTTTAGGAGCAAATCTCACCTGAGAAAAACAACGTATGAAAAAAAATCAAGAAAAGTAAATGGAATCTTTATTTTTTCAATAGAGAATTAAAGTAAATGAATAGAAACAAATTGCAGAACAACAGACCTTTCTTGGAGAGGCTGAAGGCTAAGGATGTGAATCCATGTTATCCGCAAATAATTTTCAATCTGCTCTTTCACATTTGCCTTTTTCATTCGTCGTCCTCATTGAAAGAATTTTGCAGAAAATACCTGAAGTTTTCAAGATAGTTTGACGTTATCTTATTGTAAATGTCACGCATGTCAGTTGCAAAAAATAACGTGATACAAACATAAGGGATCAACTTATGCCGTTTTAGAGGATAAGTTTTGCTAGAATCATAACTCCAACACCACTAAGCACATGCTGCATAAATCTGAAAACATCCGAGATTAAAAAATTCAATTCGTAAAGCAATTTTATGGGTAAAAAATTGTGAAACTCGAACATAAACGATTATGAGAAGCACAATATTTTAACAACATAGTTACTACAATCACAACTCCTAAACCATAAAAATAGAAGCAAATGGGAAAAGTACTCAACATTCTTTTGTCTCTGTACTGCTTATTAATCAAGCACAAAACAAAGATCCATTTACAAAGACTGAACAAACTGTGAAAAAAATAAA